>NC_085944.1:15673339-15979931 GCF_963556715.1 Cydia fagiglandana
ACGCAGTGAAAGTGTTATTTTAAACGTCAAACTTCTATGAAATTATGACGTATAAATGACACTTGCACTGCGTGGGCTATCAAATCCGCTTCAGACTTTTTTTGGTCCGACTCTAGTTATTTTTCGTTTTTAACACAGAAATCTGTTTATTATATGACAGATAACAGTATACCTTTCTGGTTCATTAAGTAACTATTGCATAAAAAGCTTTTTATATATTGTTGTATATGTTTTGATTGGACGCATCTTTGGCCGCATGGTACCGAAGTAATGGGTATCCACGATACACTACCTTCGCATTTTGCCACCCTACGACGTAGAGTAACTAGAGGCGACAAATTATAATAGCAACTCTGTACATTGAATTTGTTTTAACTGAGTGCATCTCTGGTCAGATAGATTACCGAACTAATGAGTGTAGCCACGATACATTACCTTCGCGTTTCGCCACCCTACGACATAGAGTAAGTAGTAGAGGCTATTGCGTTACGTGACAGTTTTGGCGCCCAACGTGGGGCCAAAACTGTCACGTAACGCGACAAGGCGACCAATTAATTACAATAGCAAATCAGTACAGTATTTGTTTTAGTTGAAGGTATCCCTGGCACCAACCAACCACCAACCACCAACCACAACCAAAACACAAACATTATCCTATCCTACAGAAAACGTCAATATTCGATAGGCCGAAATGGCCTAAATGTATGAAGCTGCTAATTATTTCAGAGATTATAATGGAGTGCTCCCGGTACTCGTCTTCTATACAAATACAGTACCGGAACCGGGAATTCCCGGTTCTTGCCATACAAACTCAGTACCGGGAGCATTCCCTAGAGATTATAAAGGATTTATTTTAAAAAGTAATCATATACATTGCAAAGTATAATACGCACGGTAAGTATGGTATACTTTCATCTCGAAATTATGGTGTAGGTACTTAGGTATGTTAGGCACGCACATCTAATATGACTAAATTCAAGAATAAATTAATTAATTTTCTGTTTACGAACATTGATAAAACACCCCTTTCAGGTAGAAATAGATATAAGCAAACAGAAGTTTTTGTGGCAAAACGACCTCGGTCTCTTTAAAGCTAGAGTGAATAGGCTATTACTGAACCGGTGAGCTACATCTTAGGCTCTGTCTTCACTTTCCATCAGGTGTGACTAGAGCCAATCGCCGATCAGTTTATTATTTAAGAAAAAAAAAAAACGAGTGTCTGAGAAAATGAAACACTGAGCGTGTTGTGTATTTCGCGGTAGCTTCTTATATCAATATCTTCTTATAAACTGTAATAAATATCTAAGTATTTAAGTATAACGTTAAGGTAATATCGATAACAGACATGTCGATATTTTATTATGTCAATCACTTTAAGTATTTTGCCACAATAACTTCTATGTCTGGATATAAGCCATATCTAGCCATAGCCGTACCTAGGGACGTAAATCCATTTGCGGCCCTCAGCATTCACCGGAGTCACCTATCAATTCTAGCAGCTAGGCTGGCTAGGTCTTTCGGCCGGCTGGCCTGAGCAGGGCTATAGATTAATGAGTTAATGTGTCTACGCGTCCCCTGTGTCATAGAGTAAAGCGCAGAGTGGTCACATTTGTAAGTATTTTGCCAATTTCGTCGGGAATATTTGTAAAGGGTGTTTTAGCTGGATAGGGTGAAAGGTCTCAATTTATATCGATGACACTGTCTTCATAAAATTACCTTCGTGACGTTACCTACGATTATGCAGTCGTGATTAACACATAACCCTAAGGAATTTAAAGCTCAAGGTTCGGATGTACAGTCGCCATCAGATACATCGGAGCGGCCAAGGCGCTCATAAATATCTGAACACGCCTCTATTGTCAAGGCGCTAGAGTGCGTGTTCAGATATTTTTGAGCACCTTGGCCGCTCCGATATATCAGATGGCGACTGTACAACATTAGCAATGAATTGCGTGAAAGTATTTTATTATACTAGTGCCTATATTTTTTGGCCCATTATATTTATTGAAGCGCGGAATAAATAATAGTAATATACTTAATATGCATAGCATTCTCAATATGTAACAAAACTTACGTCCGACATTTTCCATCCCTAATATATAGGTTACTCTTTCGCGCACACTGTATTAATTATTGATACAAATTAAAACATTATTGTTTTCAGTTTGGGGCTCTATTAACAGTATATGATTTGGCGATATCATATATGTATATGGCGATTCACACTATACATTCCACAGATTTTTCTCTAAATGGCCAATACAACCAATTAAAAATCACTCATCATGAGTCATCACGTCACACACACACACACACATTTTGTATTTGAACATATCTATAAAATTTAAACATAATAATTCCTACAGGTTCCGAGACTTTTGACCTACAGTTAAAATGTTTGTAGCTTAATTTAGGTTGGGGACTGCTTTGCCGATCGAACCGTGGCCCGAGCAGTGCCATAGATTAATGTGTTAATGTGTCCACCACGGGTTTCGCACCCCTGCCTCACAGAATAATTACGAAGAAGGGACATATTATAAATATGTAAAGTTACTTAGTAGTCGTTTAGTTCTTTGTTTAGTTTTATCAATCGTACCTATTGTATTAGGTAATATGTAATTGATGTGTAGAATTTCTAAGTAATTTTACTAGTAATTAAAGGGAATTGTTTAAGAATATATATAAGCGAAATATGGCCTTTAGGCTGTTTAATTACCAGATCGTGCTGGTAGAAAATTGTTTTTATTATCACGTCAAAAGAAAAAATCCTTGGCACCCCTTTTGTCCAGCCGTTTCGAATATCATTCTCGATTCGAACGAAACAAAAATAAGCGTACAAATTGCTTCTAAAACAACAAAAGTCGACCGGAAAAATTCACAATCGCAGCGAATCATTAATCTCAGAAACAAATGGAAATCGGCCGACATCTGCTATACTCAGAAAAAAAATGGCGGCCTATAGTCGACAGTTGTCACGTTATACTCCAGGATTAATTAGAAATGCGATTAAAAGCAAACAAAACAGGGAATGGTGAACTTAAATTAATGAAAAATTACCACCCTCGGCGAGCGCTTGTCAACTCTTTTTTTTTAACGGTCGCTCCCGCGCATTAAGCGGCTTTAATTTGAATTCGAAATAAGAATTACGCGCGTTTTATAATTATTTTTTTTCGGCCAGTGACGGTTGATTTCTAACGAGGGTTGCGAGCTTTGTGAATATGTTGATTTTTTAATCAGCTCGCTATGTTTATAAATACATAACCTTTTGAATAATTTCGAACTTGATTTTGGAAATATCATTACAGTATGTTTGTGTTTAAAATTATCGTTTTGTAGGAAAAATGTTAAGGTCAATACGGTTAAGTGTGACTGCGTGCTCAGGCGTGTCTCACTCCGCGATTTCGTCGCTTTGCTACAGGTAGCTAAAAGTAGGTAAGTACATCCGTTCCACCCCAATTTTGGGGTTTGCCATAAACCGCGCGTCGCCACCTAGCGGCCATATCTGTCCTGATCGTAACAGACGCGTTTTGTTAGAGAGTGAGTCTTCTGTACCTAGTACTATGATTTATTCTGTGGCGTGGTGTGGTCTTTCTTTATTCAATACGTGCTTAAAAATTATTTAAATAGGTAACTAAAAAAAAATAAACTCAAACCAGGCTCAGTTTTTTCTATAGTGAACTTTGATCATCTACAGAAAGTTTTAATGATTAAGTCATCACACAAAAAATCGACTTACTTACATCGCTCCACACAAAATCCATGCGTGCTTGACAAAATTCCAAATAATTAAAAAAAAACTCGAGCCACAGCTCGAGTGTGACTCGAGCGGCACTCGTGTAGTACCCTCATTGCCCCCCAAGTGTCCCGATCACTTCTTATTTCACCCTTATTGTTCCAAATTTGAATTTCCTTCGTTCTATATTTCACTTTTTAAATTTGCTTGGAGAATGGTGCTGGCTGTTTGAAAAAATGAAAACAAATAGGTATGGTGCGTCATAAAATAGTAGAAATTAAATAAAATGAAACTAAATAATTTTCTTACTAAATTGTTGCCACATTTTAGACATATAATGCCTAAACTTAGAGATAATTTTAGCCGCTTAGGCAAAATTAGATCTTGAGCCAACGTCTGTCTTCAGATATTTTGAGTTATTCTTCAGTTTATACTCAACATTAACACCAAATAGCTCGTAAACAAAGCTATTTATTAAAACTTTATTGCACTAACTTTCTAAACTTAGTGTTGGGAAAAACTTGCCACGTTTAAAATTCGACTGAGTTTTTAGACATAGCTACGTAGTTTAGTAAAAGCATGAATTATTGTAAGGCAGGCCCAAGCTCAAATGGTTGGATGGCGTATACCAGGACATCAGGATCTTGGGAGTGAAAAGTTGGAGAAGGAAGGCCACAAACAGATCGGACTGGAGAGACTTGCTTGACCAGGCTAAGGCCCACCTGCCGCGGCTGTAATGGCTCAGATGATGATGATGAATTATTGTGCTTTTTTTTGTACAAAATAGGTAGGTACTCATCTTTCGTCTTTGACAAAAAAAAATATAAAGGGTTTGCAAAAAATTGATTGGTCTTTCCAATTCATGTTTTTTTAACAAGTTAATTATTTATACGAAGCTTATCGTAAGACGCGAATCTTATTTTAAATATAATTCCAAAAGAACAATTAAGAATGAATAAAATAACCAATAGAATGACTTCATTTACCTGTCCTCGCTCAGCGGCAATTTTCTATTGATTCGTAACAAACTCCCTCTCTACTCATCATTTACAGTCACCACACGGGATTGTTATGCCATTTAGGGTTCTTGCTACATTGGAGATTCTATAGCGTAAGTCAATACTTACGCGAGGTTTTCTCAGCAGTGAAAAGGCTTAGGTATAAAGTTGAGAACATTGGAAAGTAAAATCATGTCTTTTTCATGTACTCCTGAATACTTTATTAATGGATACACGAACGGAACATTCTAGGTTACGTTCAGATGAAGTACACCTTAATCGGAGAGCTTAACTGCATCTCTCGCTGCCAGACTTTCAATTAAACCAATCCTTGGTTTGGGAAGCCTTGCTTAAAAAGAAAACGCGATGAAGAATCATCCAAATACCTCCATACGGCGCTGTTATTTAGGCAATTGTGCAACCCGTCTGAAGAGAGCACGGAATCCGACACAACAACATGGGCTTAGCATTTTTTAGGAGCCCACTGATTAATCAATGAACAACGAATTTAGCTAGGACCCTAAATGGCGCAACATACGCGGAGCGTGATGGTACATCTCTGGTCGAAACTACATACAGATGTAATGCATAATTATTTTCCTTCGTATAGTTCGTGTACTCGCCGCTTTGGACTCAGTGGAGCGCAGAGCCAGGAGGATGATTGGCGACAAGAAGCTAACGGCTAAGCTTCAGTCTTTGGCCCATCGGCGGAAAGTCGCCAGCCTGTCGGTATTCTACAGGTTGCACTTCGGGGAGTGTGCCCAAGAGCTACCCTAACTTATTCCACCGTCCCCATTCTACCATCGGACTTTTAGACGCACGGCCGGTTTCCATCCTTACTTGGTAGATATTCCACCAATTCGCACGAAGCGCTTTGCTTCTACTTTCCTTATGCGCACTGCCAAGGAATGGAATTCCTTGCCGGCGTCTATATTTCCGTGTTCTTATAACCCGGCAACCTTCAAATCAAGAGTGAACAGGCACCTTCTGGGCGAGCTCGCTCCATCGTAGGCCACGTCTACGCCTCGGCTAGTCTGTGGCCATGAGTAAGCCCATTCATAATAATAAAAAAAAAAGTTCGTATTTTCACGGAAACGTACGAACGACACGAACGTGTCTTGCTATTTCAGTCCGTCTCTGTACAAAAAGTACTGAGGTTGATTGAAGTAGCATGACAAATACGAACGTTTCCGAGAAAATACGATGAAAACAATTATACACTAGATCTGTATGTAGTTTCTACCAGAGATGTACAATGACTTATGATACTTGGGTCCTTCCTAACTCTATTTTAAACCACAGTTCAGCATCAGACGATAACTCATATCTCTCATAAGCATAACAATGACAGTATTTATACATAATTCATCTTACCGCGTCATTAAATCATACATCAGCACATCGATATAAACTTTAGGACTATAAATACACTAGTTCAAAGACTTGTCGCTTTATAATGGTCATAATGTGGTGACAAAGGGTATTTTATTGGTGCAAAAAGGTGGTGTAATGTATGGGTGCGCATGAGCATAGTTAATGCGGAGATATTAAGAAAATTTAAAGTTACTTGAGGTCAAAGTTTTCATTTCACAATGACTTCTGCTGTCACCCTAAAAGCGACTACATTCTACAGCGAATACATTTAACTATAAAAGTGTGACTAGACAAAAATTACCACACGAGAATTCGCGAGCGTCTCAACTGTATAACGCGCATGTTGACAACAATCGGCGCAATTCGGGAAATGAATTAGAGACTAACTAGATACGATCATACGATATAGTAAAGAGAATATCTTTTCTACAGTGTTTGTGTGTTTGTTAAGATATTATCTTCACTATTTCATATCTAGTGAATCTCTAATTCATTTCCCGAATCGCGGCGCCTTCCGCCATAAGGTATCTTTTGCAGTGGAACGTCACATATGTTTACTATTTCATATCTAGTGAATCTCTAATTCATTTCCCGAATCGCGCCGAATGACAAATGACAAATAGTGTACTGCTACGCAAGAGGTTTAGAGTTAAATCAAGAAACGTCTGCAGAAATTTTGACAGCACACGCAGTGCAAGTGTTATTTATACGTCATAATTCCATAGAAGTTTGACGTTTCAAATAACACCTGCACTGCGTGTGCTGTCAAAATATCTGCAGATTTTTCTTGGTTTAACTCTGACAAAATACAGATTTTTATTTTATACAATAAATACTTTTATTGATCAATCACAACTTTTTTTATGGCGGGTAATTGTGTATTAGGTAATATTTAAAGCTGTTTGAAAGAAATTCTTAGTACGTAAGTGCGAACGTTACATTTACCACCGATACTAACCCCGCAATTTTAACGTCCGTCAAACTAATTTACCGGCAACAAATGCAATCGAAATACGCACTGCAATCCGGGAAGGTAAATACGTATATTAAAACCGTCGCTGAAACCGAAAGTGGACGCGTCCAGCCGTATTGTTGGCGCGAGCGCGGGCGAATGTTCGGAGGACCACCGTAACGAGACCTCAGGGTTTTATAATTTAACTAAGTTATTATATTTTTAAAAGAAAAAAATTAAGGCCACTTATTCGACAACTATACGACCAACGTAAACACTTATATTGATCACATGTTGCGATGTCATAGTGTGTGGTTTTACTGCCCGATTCGAACATTAAGACACGAACATTAACAAAATTAAGTGCATTATGGTGAATTAAGAATTCATTTCACAGATTTGATTTCAAAATAAATGAGTAAAGTTGGCCTGCCTGATTCGAAATTAAGAACGTAAGATACGTCAATGAATAGATCTAGACACGATATGGATTAGATGTGTCAGTGTCAAAAAGACGTTTTATTTTGAAGAAACGTATCTTTAAGTTAAAATCGGGCCCACAGTCTTGTTTTACCTACATTTAATGTGGGTTAGTACACACTCGTAGAGAGACCCCGAGACAAGCCGAGAACTAAAGTGTCATTTTATGGAACTTGCTAACTATGTAAACAAACCGCCTTATTGAAATTGTCAAAGAATGATGAATTTACTAGTGACTTTTGCTTACATAGTTAGCAAGTTCCATAGAATGACACTTTAGTTCTCGGCTTCTTGTCTCGTCTCGCGCTTTTCCGATTGGATCGGACTCTCGGTGAGCGGCAGCTATCGTTTGCTTGCACCTCCTCTAGGAATCCCTTACGGGTTTACGATATCGCTAAAGAGACGGGTATGTACGTAAGGAGCCGGAGCCGCCGCATGCGAAGCCATAGATAGATTTTTATTGGTATTAATCAATACACTGTCAGTTAAAGTACATTATAAAAAAAAGAACGGGTTGCACTCCGGGAGTGCCGGCAGAAGTAAAAACTTAACTACATTGTAACTCAAAATATTAATAAAAGCGCCATCTAGTGTCTGCAGCACTATGTATGACTTACTTGATTTGACTTACTATAGTTATATTAAACCAGTTTGAGGGAAACTCACTAGATGGCATTTAAATAAAAAAACAATAACATTGTCCGTCACACATCGATGTGTGACGGACGGCATACATTTTCGCCGCGTGGTAGAAAGAGAGGGTAACGCCTTACGCGTTACGCCTTACGCTGTCTCGAGTTTAACATTTTTTCCCCACCTCAAAAAGCGCACAGCGCCGCTAAAGAAGGTTTCACTTAAATAATACACTCATGTGTTACTCAGGATTCCCGGACTAAAGTGTCATTCTATGGAACTTGCTAACTATGTAAACAAAAGTCATAATTCAGAGACAATTTCAATATGGCGGTTTGTTTACATAGTTAGCAAGTTCCATAGAATTACACTTTACATCGTCAAGCATTCGGAACGTCCCAGTGATATGTATCCGCTGATCTATTATTATATTTAGCGGGTTAAGCGCAGTGAAAGTGAAACGATTGTGATCGGCCGATATTTGTGTCGGTAAGTTAATTTGTGTCCGCGCGGTTTTGCGGGGTGTAATTGTGCTCGAAATTGGGCGCATTTTGAAGCCGACACTGAGTATGTGAGTGCATACACTCATTACATGATAGCAAAGAGCATTTGAAATAGAGAGTTACTGTCATAGTAAATTATGTAGCTACAGTTCTTTCACTGATATAAATATTAAGATTGACGCCATCTACTCGAGAGTAGGCTGAAGGTTATGGCGCCATCGCTCGAAAAAATTGCACCATACCTTTGGCCTACAGTCGAGTAAATGGCGTTAATATTAGTATTTAATAAGTGAACACATATCAGTGAAAGAATAATGATCAAAGTCAAATGGCGTTCTAACGGCTTTATCTTCTGTAAATTTACAGTGGCTACATAATTTACTTTGACAATCCGCCTCTATCTATACACTCTATTCTCTTTGATGATAGGCTTAATAGCCTTGCATTTCTGGTTGTATCCTATACCTAGTAAGTCAGATCTGCCAGAGTTCGATGTAGGTTACTTATTCCGTTGGGTTCAGCGACCCAAAATGAGACCTGGCCTCCGACACAAGACAGCGCCACTTCTCTCGGTCCTGTGCGACCTCTCGCCAATTGCTGACTCGAAGTTCGCGCAGGTCCGCCTCCACCATGTCGCACCAGCGATATCTGGGGCGTCCGATAGGACGTCTTCCTGCTGGACGGCCCAGGTATGCTATGCTCTTATCACGTTCCGATCTTCATCCATTCTCTCAGGGTGGCCCAACCAACGGAGTCTGTGAGCTTTAGTCTCTCCCATGATGTTAGGTTCAGCCACTAGGTCTTCTACGATCTTCCGTAAGATAGTGGGCCCAAAAAAAAGAATTGACGGAAGCTGGTCAGTCCTTACGAACCGTGAGACCGAAGACCTAGTGGATGTGATGTAGGTTACGAAAGATTTTATTTGTTCCTCAAGTAATTATACTTACAAGATGCAGTGCATAATTGTTTTCCTTCGTATTTTGTCGGAAACGTTCGTATTTGTCTTGCTACTTCAGTCAATCTCAGTACTTTTTGTACCGAGACTGACTGAAATAGCAAGACACGTTCATACGTCATCTGCACTTAGTTTTGACACATATTTGTGTTCGTAATTTATATAATTTGTTTTGTACGGTTTTGCGGGGTGTAATCGTGTTAAAATTTAAACACCGGGTCTTTTATGCATTGATTTTTATACTAGGGGCCCACTGATTAACAATCCGCCGGACGGCATCGGCCTGTCAGTTGTTCGGAACCGTCAAAATTTAGTTCTAACTGACAGGCCGATACCGTCCTGCGGACTGTTAATCAGTGGGCCCCTTTGGTGGTAGCCGTGAGTGACAGTCGCGGCCGCATTACTACCGCGATTATGACGTTTATTTCGTCACTCATTTTATAGTATTTTATGTACAAAAGATTAAAATCCTATTTTTGACAAGAAGCGCATTGCAATTGTTACATTTTGTTACTTTAGAAATTGGTCGGGTAAAATCGACGTGGAAATTTCGAACACGGCGCGACATGTCGATGGAAATGGAAAGTGATCGTCCATTGATAGTTCATTTATTATTAGTACGTTTGTATTTAACTGTTGTTTACGCTGAAGTTAGGTAATTATTGTTAGTAGAAAAAGGCGAGAAATTCAGAATTTGTATTGGACATCGATACTTAGCGCTTTCATTTTTGAAAAATGCCGCCCGTTTCTAGACAGAAAACAGAAAACTATAAATATGTTTAGAAAATACAGGCGTCTGTTTATTTGGCTACTTTCTTGTATTATATCGCAGAGTAAGGCCCAGCCCAATTCGGACTTTAAGATACGTCTATTAATAGATCTAGAAACGATATGGATTAGATATGTCAGTGTCAAACGTGAAGTTTCTTCAAACAAAATCGTCACTTTTGACACTGACACTGACACGTAATCCATATCGTTTTTAGATCTATTAATTGACGTATCTTAAATTTCGAATCCGGCAGGCCAACTTATCTCATTTATTTTGAAATCCAAAGTGTGAAATTAATTCTTAATTCACCATAATGCACTTAATTTTGTAGATCTATATCGCTGTAACAGTGTTAAGTAAATAAGTACGAAAGCCGATCATGTGAGCCAATGAGTTAACAATAGAACGAACTGAACTGACACGACACGGTCACTCGCGAACTAGTGAGTGAATGAGTGAATGGAAACTACACGGATTTTAATAATCAATCGCCTGTCCGACTTCAACTGTTCTGTGCAGATAGTGATTTTATTTCATGAAAGGGATAGAATTTGGGTTTTTAGCGAGATAATAGAATATTTTATATTAATTTAGTTTTTTTCTAATTTGATATTGTTATGCCAATCAAATAGGCTTACCGTCGTGTTTGATGATCTAAAGTTGGACTAGTACTTACCTACCACACGTCTTTTTTTTGTCAATTTTTACATTTCATATTTTACTTAAATTAATTGTTTTAATATAAGGAGGGACGACTTGGACGCATTCTACTCTAAATGGTGGGAAAATGCCGATGACAGGGTCGAGTGGAGAAAACGAGGGGAGGCCTTTCCCCAGCAGTGGGACACCAAGTAGGCTAGGTAAAAAAAATTGTTTTAAAGACAATATTATCTCACTTATGACACAAAATTAACACATTACAAAATTTAAAATTAAAGGAATAATGGAATATATCACCTCATTGGGCAAAATTTTCTCATGAAATTACGATCTTTACAATTACTTAACAACTGTCTTGGTTTTGAGAATTTATTTGCTCCAACATGTTGAGGTGTCTTCTTACACTGTATGCTTAGCCTAGCCATCAGCTAAAATATTTTAGGAGCAATCAGCTAGTACATTTTTAACATATTTAAAAATAACATGTCATATCACTACGATCTTTACAATTAGAAATACATTCAAACAAATTTTGATAATCAAACATCTGTTCGTCATAGTCATAAAATTATTCCATTAAAACTCTCTTAACATACATTAACTCTTGTCATTTCAATTTAAACCCTACTTTATAGTCCATAGAGTCTAAAATACCTTAAAGGTTCGGATTCATTTAAAAGGGTTGGCAAATCTAAGTCCTATTGTGAGTAGTCACGCGCTCCTTATATTATAATGTTTAATGCTTCCGTTGCTATAGGAATAGTTTCAATAGATTCTATCATTAACTGACAATAGGGTTTTTTAATATGTCGTAAAATATGATGTACTTTTGTATATTGACCTGTAGTAGAGTCAAACGAGTGAAATAGTTATTTACGATACACGTGCGAATAGATAATTCGCAACTCGTGTCGATTTAAAACACTCCCTTCGGTCGTGTACGTGTCGTTGTACTGTAAAATGTTTTTACAGTACATATGGTCCTATTTTTCCGCACTAGTGCGTAAAATAGCACTTTTCGTGCGATGTCAAAAGTTTAAAGGGCCATATGTACTGTAAAACGTTGTACGATACACGTGCGAATAGGTAATTCGCAACTCGTGTCGATTTAAAACACTCCCTTCGGTCGTGTTTTAATTTATCGCCACTCGTTTCGAATTTCCTCTTTTTCGCACTTGTATCGTAAATAACTATTAAAGTTCTGCTATAGTTATAAACTGGCAGACCGAAAAAGCCTGTATGGTTTGATAATATTCCATCTCACCTTGAAATTGTCTCTAATTCTATATAATCTAATACCTTTAAACGAGCAATTCTTGTATAATCGAATTTCGATTAAATTTGCTATACGGGGGTTTTCGAGGGCAAAAAATGGATTTAGCTACGTTTTATCTCCGGAAAAACGCGCATTTTTGAGTTTTTATATGTTTTCCGAGCAAAGCTCGGTCTCACAGATACTTTGATTTTAAAGGCGACGTTCGGATGTCAACTGCCTCTGCTCGTATTTCCTTTATCTGTCGATTACCTTAATAAAATGAGTAACAGAACGAACGTTTATAATAGCGGCAGTATTGCGACGGCGAACATCACTCATTTTAACAAGGGAATTGGCTGATACAGTGGTAGTAACACCGCCGCCGCAACAGTAATGCAGTACGGATATGATGATCATTCTTGTCTACGTGACAGCATGATAAAACGGCGTCCGTCACTTTCTACCCCGCGGTGTTAAACAGTAACAGTTGTTTTATCACGTGGATAAAAACATCCATAATACGCCGGCAGCTCGTAATTATTGTTGTCAGTTGTTGACATCTCAACCTTATAAGTTTGACATTTTACGTAGGTACACATAAATAACCGTAAAATTAAAATTCAATGAAAATTGGTTACATTGTTTTCCTTTTCTATCCATGATCGAGCTATTAAAAACCACTACACTAATCGACTGAAATAATAAGTAGGTACATATTATCTCACGCTAACCTCGCATTAGTAGTTTTAATTAGCTCCACGTGCTATTAGACACGCACCCAAGGCATATCACATCGACTTTGATATTCTTTTCTTGAATCTGGCTGCCCAGATGGGTTGTAAGTTGCCAGTTGTCCATTCGTTACCGATAATTGCTTGCGATTTGCAATACATTGCGGCATTTTATGGATCATTTAAATTCGTTGCTCCTACTTTTAACTAAAATCGCTTGCCATTTGTTGAAAGGTCTGTAGAAGCCTTAAATACATATGATGTCTCAGCTAGATTCTCTCTTTCTTATTAAGTTGTCTATAGGGGAGGTTCCTGTCCACGCGAGGCCGAAGGCTGAGCTGTGGGAACTTAGTGCTCGAACGCAGAACAATAGTACTAATAGTGTTCAAATGCGAAGGCCGAAGGCCGAGGTCCGCGTAAGGCTAAAGACCCGGAGCGTCCGACAGGTGTGCGCTTCCTGCAACTTCCCCAAGTATCTCAAATGCAAAGGCCGAAAGCCGACTTCCGCGTAGGGCCGAAGTGTCCGAGAAAGGTTAGCTTTCGCGCGAAGGCCCAGCTGGGAGGTTTATTTACGCGTCTCCTCAACAGAGGGCCTACAGTTAACATTTCGTTATCCGCCTCTCTATCGCTCTTGCATGTATGTATGTATGTATGTATTTACTTTATTGTACATAGAAATATAAACACGAGAAACACAGTTACAGAGTCAATTAAATACAACAAAGGCGAACTTATCCCTGAATGGGATCTCTTCCAGTTAACCTTTGAGGAAATGAGTAGAACAGAAGTAACGATGAATGACAAACAAAAGCAAAAGTGTACAATCCCTAAAATAAATAAAATGCACGTTTTGAATACACATTACTCCAAATATACATAAATAGAAATATAACAATACAAGAGTACATATACATATAATATATATAGGTATAAATAAAAATAAATAAATACTCAACATATAATATAAATAGATATATAGATATTAATTCGAACCAGAAAAGTAAAGGAAATGAAAGAAATAGGTACTTAATCGGGAAAAACAGAATTATCTAAGTATCGGAAAGCCACAATTTTCTAAGCCTCTCCTTGAGTGATGCTACAGATTGGGATTGCCTCACGGACACCGGAATCTCGTTCCATAACTTAGCGGCGTGGACAGTAAAGGATTTTTTGTAAGTGCGCGTCTTATTGGATGGAATTGCGAGTGAAAGATTGGTGCTTGATCGAAGACGGTGACCACTGCCAGCAGCTAAAAAACTAAATCTTTCGGAGAGGTAAGGTGGCGCAGCAGGATTGAATAAAACATTGAAAAGCAATGACAGGATATGCATATCTCGACGACGACGAATCGGAAGCCAGCCAAGCTGAGATCGGAACTGGGAAACATGATCAAACTTACGCAGACCGAAAATGTATCGAATACAGATATTTTGCAGTCGCTCGAGTTTATCCAGAAGCTCCTCACTGAGGTCTAGAAAAGCAGAATCAGCATAGTCTAACAAAGGAAGTAAAAGTGAACAAGCCAGCGTTATTTTAGTTTGGAGAGGAAGGAAATTTTGAAGACGCCTCAGTGAGTGGAGAGACGCAAAAAGTTTATTGCTAATGTCGGAAACATGTTCGAGCGATAAAGGCCAATAGACGAACCAACAAAAGTGATGTGGCTCACAGCAGGCTGTCAGCAATTGAGGCACAGTCCAGAGATTGAAAAAGAGACAACTGCCATCTAGTGAGTCTTAGGGAACCCACAGATTACCAGTTCGTCGGATGATATCAGGCTGTCAGTTGTTCATAGCTGTCAAATTTTGCGTTTAACTGACAGGCAGGTAATCAGTGGGCCCTTTAAGGTATTGGTTGAGATTTTGCCGCTGAATAATGACACTTTTTGTCATAGTAATATGGTATGAAGACGTTTGGAACGCTGATTGCGTCCATAATACCGCTGTCGAAGGCCCGATACCAACAATTCCATCAAAAAAACAGCCGGTGACATCTCATAATTTTGATCCTTATTACGGTTAATGTCCAGTTATTTTTCGTGTTTTTATGCCCGCGCTATAAAAAGATAATTACAAAAATAATTGAAACGAAATAATAAAGGGAAGACGGGGGTTAATGACACGCGGGGAGGCGCGGGACAGTCGGGCATTACGACCTAAATAATCAACATAATTACACTTTTTACCCCGGTCTCCCCTTTTTACCCCTAAGTGGAGGCGATAAGATTCACTATTTAGATCGCTCGAATGTAGAATGATAGTTAATGTGTGGTTTTAGCCTTATAATTTAGTTGGCGATCTATCGATCTTTAATGTTGATTTAGTGGTAGCGTATAAAGTAAACTTTTCATTGATAATTGTTGATTATTACACTTTTAGGGTATATTGTGAAGGAGAAAGATATGTTTTACGAGGACAATTAGTTGCAAAAATGTGCGTTTAAGCGTTTTTATAATTCGGCGGTTCAAAGAAAGCGCGTTATATTTTTGTAAGAAGACGTCTTTAAAGTTTTATTAACTATAAAACTCGGTGTATTTAAATATAAATCCATTGTAATACAACTAAAATGAAATGAGTTTTAAAATGTTGTAACTAACATAATAAGAGTGACATTCCATTTCCAACTGCAGCTGCAATACTGTTCATTTTACTATGGAAATTGACAATGACAGCGACGCGTTTCCATAGTAAAATGAACAGTATTGCAGCTGCAGTTGGAAATGGGATGTCACTCTAAGCGTTGTTGAAAAAGACAACCTGACATTGAACATTTCGTAAGATAGGTACTTTGAAATTTTGACTGTACCCCCAGTGTTTTCATTCACTGTTTTCATTCGATAGCGTGACGCATAGACTAGGAATCCTCTACACCGAGTTTAGAGCAATTATTTCATGCAACCGATGATGCCAAAAATGCGGGGGTGCGCGGGACGAGGTGAGCGAAGTCCCGTGCCGTGATTGGTCCGTTCAAAGACATGGACGTCACACAAAGACACTTTCGACTCGAACATGGAGTAAAATTACCGTATACGTGGCAGAGGGGGTAGCGCGACTATGCTCAGTCTGGAGGATGTGTTGTCTGTGGCGTAACGTGACGTTACCTACGTGTTTGCGTTAAGTGTCATTTTGTATAGCTGTAGTAGGTACGATCACGACTTCACGACAGACAGGTTTTAAATCTAACTTCTTCTTCCTCGCGTTATCCCGGCATTTTGCCACGGCTCACATAGGAGCCTGGGGTCCGCTTGACAACTAATCCCATGATTTGACGTAGGCACTAGTTTTTACGAAAGCGACTGCCATCTGACCTTCTAACCCAGAGGGGAAACTAGGCCTTATTGGGCCTTATTGAGGTTTTAAATTTAACATTACTACATATTATTCTGTTGTTATAGTATCACTTAAAGATAAAAAAATACTTTCAAATACAGATAATTATTACTAACTTTCAGAAGCAATTTATTTCAGACCGCTAAATAATCTTTATAGCTCAAACACTCCAAAATACAAAACTTCGATCCCCGAACGAGTTAAATTTAGCTCAATTAAGGTATTTTGCGCCAATAAACATAGTAGGTATAGCACAATGAGCGAGCGAAGATGTATAATTAAAGATAATGAGTCGCCATTCAAATGTCCGTCTGTCGGACGAATTACATTCCCGTTTTACCTTCATCTAAATGTACCAGCATAAAATGATCTCTGAGGGCCCTCTGATTTGGCATCAAAGTGTGTGTGAGTTCCTAAGATCAGTTTGCTAAAATATTTTGGCGTGACTATACTAATCATGGCAACGTAGTACAGTCACCTGCAATAATACTCTTCGTAGGCCGCAAAAATATGGGGCTCTACTGAGATTGTGTCAGATATTTTTGCGGCCTTCTCGTTGTGTCACATAATATGCAGGTGACTGCACAAGGAAAAGTTTTAAAGATAATTGAAGACATGTATAAGGGAAGCCATCACTTATATGAACATTTTATGAGTACAATTACTACTCTATTGAACTTGTACCAAAACTACCAAAAAGTAAGGTTAGCGGACTGGAATTTACGAATAACTGTATCCAGGATACGTGTGTGAGACTATATCTTGGAATATAGAGTAGAGTTACAAAACCAAATAACTTACTATATTTAATGTAATAAAGGATTGTGTTTGGGTATCAAAGCCAAAGCAGAAAGATAATACACTTAGTTTTGTATTAGATAAATGATTTTGTTTTTAATATCAAATGATATTTTGTATAAGATGTGTAAGTAAGAAAAATATTCCTAAATAATATTCGATACCGGCGCCGCCTCTATTCCTTTTCGTAACTCAAAGCACCCATCATTCACTTCAAGCAGCCGTTTCTATGCAAATTGTAACTCTTCATTGGCCAGGATTCGTCACAAGTTTCGCTTAAATGCTTCATTAGAACTTATTGATAAGAAACAATTCTTAATTTAATATTTTAAACTTTCGCGTTTTGAATACATATTAACTCACATTATCAGCCGCGACCACGACCAGTGAAACCTGTGTCGAAACGTCGGTAAATAAAGGTAATTGAATATAATTCGCGTTAGACCCGTCTATAATGTGAGTTAATATGAATTCTTAATTTCTTAGGCACTGTGAATTCTATTAGTGCCCGATTCTAATTTTTAGATTAGGATTCTAAAAGAGCTTCGCATTAAATTGTACCTATCTTATTTCTGTGATTTTGATACATTTTAAATTAGTTTGTTTTTGAGTTGATCAGTTAAAAGTAAGTATTTAATGGGTGTGTATTTTCCTAGCAAAACCTGCATTATTGGATTTCAGTGGATGTAAACTAGTATAGTGAAAGGAATGAAAGTTTACTTATATTATGATCTGCCATAACGAATGTGAAAATAGCACTTAATACCTAAAAGTAGGTAGGGGTGAGCGGGGTTAAACGTGTCGATTTTCATAAAATACAAATTTGATATATGAAAACAGTGTGAAGGTATGTGGGTTGCGCTATATTAAATAATGATTATTTGCGTTTCTGAGCAGCGATAAAAAAGCAGCAGTGTCTTATGCTTTCCTGTGGCATAAGACAGTGAAGCCGAGAGGGTAATGCAGGTGCTGGGCATCCCTGCGTTTCCTTAATTCCGTCCCAGGCGGTGTAATGTATGTTACACCATAAATCGTCTGCAATAGACGTAAAGGCCAATGATGAGCAGCGATATTATTTTGTGCATCGTTAAACAGTTTTTTCACCAGAATTTTTTTTATGAGATAGGTTGGAACGGAACAACCGCTATGGGGCGGGTTTTTCCGTTGCTAAAATTTATAGCTTATCCGTCAAATATTTAAATCTCAGTTCACACACGCTAAAAGAGTATTTTGCAGTTCGTCGAAATATATGATAATTTGTTGTGTAGTATCAACAGATAGTAAAAAAAAATCCAAAGCAAAAATGTGACTATCCGTGGGGTTCGTTGTGCCCTCGTTTTTGATTTATTTTCCATAACTACTATTCTACTATAATGGAAGCAACGAAAACGGCTCCTGCAACCGCATAGTGGCTTGACTTTTCGCGACAAACATCATGCGAATCGCTCCATGGTTTACTTGCGTTCCTATTCCCATCGGATCAACTTACCTCCGGCACGTTTAACCCCGCTCTCCCCTACCTAGATGATCAATGTTGCAAGGCATGTAGGTATATTATTATTACCTACATTAAATTTACATTAAAATAATTTAACAACATTTTAAATTTTTACGAGTACCTAAGAAGGTACCAGATTTTTCTAAAGGTTGTACTTTACTCTAAAATATAATTATTAAGCTTCACACCCACTACAATCAGTTTTTGAATTTGGTCTCGCATAATTCTTCCCATACTGTGCACCCAAGAACTAAAATGACTTAAGTTCATAATCTTTTACATGCAATTATTTTGCTAATCGTTCAATAAATAAGTTCCAAAGTCGCTTAAACATGTAGACAGACTTCGGTCGCTTTGTACCCCGTGTTTAATTTGTTAACGTATCAAAAACAAACGAAATCATTATTTAGCTCCCGCATATCGAGTAGCACAATCGTCAAAGGGTTGCACTTAAAGAAAAATATAAAATAAACAAATAACAATGGCAATTGAACGCATTACGATCGCTCGTAAAACGCTCAGAAACGCAGTACCAATCGTAAAAAGTGGCCAAGTTATAATTTCGAACGGGCGAAAAAATAGACGATTCAAAATTAAAATGGCTAATGACTAAGACCATTAAGTTAATCATTTTAATTAGAGTTTGCCATTCGTTCGCGTTTGTGTTTTGTTTTTTCGCTCGCCGCGATAATTTTCCGCTTCGCGTATACAATGCGTTTTCTACTATATGCACACTTGAAAGCTTTCTTATATACCGGTCAATGTATAAGTCGTTTTGGTTTATAGTTTGGTAGGGAGCTAATTGTGTTGGTAATTATGTGCCTTGAATGTTGTACTATTCGCAGATCAATAAAAGCTATGAGGGCGAGTGTTGGAAATAAATTGACTTGTATTAGTTGCGTCCTATTTTATTGCTTAAGATTTAAAACCACCTAAACCATGTGGCTATTTAACCCGGTTGAAATTTTAAATGTTAAATTTCTTAAGACATTAAGTCCACCATTTGCTAAAATATTAAAACAATTAAAATACATAAATAAATATATATGTAGCAAGCTATCGGCTAAAAAATAACTAATTTAGTTTGATTTAGGTACTTCAACTGACCAACAAAATCATATTGCGGAGAATTATATTGTTAGTATTTTATATAGAACATGAACACTACCTGTACAGTGTTGCCAACTTGGCATAAATAATGCCAGATCTGGCATATTTTCATTCGCTTTGGCACCAAAATTTTCCATTTAGCATCTGGCATATTTTTTAGCATAATTTAGTCTAAGCCAAGTTTGCACTTACTTGGCAGCTACAATATGTGCCATCGCCTTATGTGGTTCATATTTTCATATGAATTTTGACTTTTGTGGACGGATGGACGTCGACGGTCTATCTAAAGTTGGTCAAGCAGATCTTGTCAGTAGAAAAAGGCGGCAAATTTAATAAAAATATGTGTTTTAAGTATCTAATTTCATGTGATATTTTAGCATTTTTTTTAGCATACTCAATAATCTTTGGCACAATCTAGACAATTAGTCTAGCATTTTTTCAAAATCCCAGTTGGCAACACTGTACCTGTACGCTATAAGTTTCATAACCAGTATCACGCAAGTAAATTAATTTCAGGTAGGTACAAGAAAATAACAAAGACTAGTAGTTTCCATATAATACAAAGTCTCTCATATACCGGGTGTGGCCTGTAACACGAACAAATAATTAAAACATAGATTGTACTCCCCAAACGGTGACACTTTGTTCAACAACTTTTAAAAATTATGAAGTATTTAGACTCCGTATTTTTCATACAAAATAAATATTATCTTCAATGGACGCCATCGCGACGTCATATCATTGTGATTGGCGTTGCTTGTCACGCCTTAAACATAACAAAATTCGCAATCCATTGCGCCTTAGAATAAACTTTAAAGTGTATTAAAAATCAAACCCAAAGGACTTTTAAAAAGTCGCTGAACAAATGTTGGTCAGTATGAGGAGTACAGCCTACAGTTTAATTTTTTGCTCATATTACAGGCCACACCCGGTATGTCGTCACATTAGTCACATTACCAAGAAATCAGTCCTACATTATTTGTATTGTGCTTTGATTTCCGCTTATAATTACAACAATCGCTTAAAGCGAATACTCATGGCCCTGGCAGTCCCACACGAGCGAGAGGCAGATATCTTTGTGAGTGAGATGGTAATACTATATAACATATGTGTATTATTTATTCTAGCTGATTAGCAACATTTCAATCTTACAAGACTCTATACCTACTTCGTTTTTTTTAGCATTAGAAATTAGGTAAACAATCTTGATGAGTCTTTTAATTGAAAAACACATTTTAAAAATAAGTTACGGCAAATATGTAACAATTATGAATCTAATACGATCATTTATATTCTTCTGCTATCATAAGTAGTTAGCCATTTTTAAAAAGCATTTTTCAATTAAAAGACATGTCAAGATCGCTTACCTTCTTTCAAGTTCTTTCTAATGCTAAAATGAATTAGAGTTTGTCAGTTTTTTTTAATCAGGTGAAAATTATGAATCTAATACGATCATTTATATTCTTCTGCTTTCATAAATAAGTAATAATTTTATATTTTTATAAAGCGTTTTTCAATTAAAAGACATGTCAAGATCGCTTACCTTCTTGCAAGTTCTTTCTAATGCTAAAAAAACGAACTATAAGGGCGAGTTACCACGTGCAATCAACGCACTGATCAACGTTAAATATGGCGGCGTTGGCTGTCTTCAGTAGAACTCCTCCTTTCGGGCATTTTCGGCTAAGCATTGCTCCGAGCAATTACTAGGGTTGGCATTGGCACCGCTGACGTCCTTATGCGTGCACGACCACAGAAGATAATGACTTGAATTTTCATAACCCTAAATAGCTGAAAGGGATAGTGTCATACATTAGAAAGGGATTGCATAATTTGTCCCTGAATCGCTGTCAAACTTCGGTTTTGTAGGAAGTGTCATTTCTGTATTTTAGGCCCAGTAGTTTCAGAGATAAAGGGAGGGGGGGAATGGTCGGACAGACAGACGCACGAGTGATCCTATAAGGGTTCCGTATTTTCCCTTTTGAGGTACGGACCCCTAAAAATGTGTAGAATTAGCATATAACAGGGTGAGAGCAACGAAAAATCAAATGAACATAGCAATTGAGCACGAAATAATAATTCAAGAACCCGTTCGCCAGACTAATTATACGCAATTCTCAATTATCTCGCAAATGAGCTATTAATTTGTACATAATTAGCTTGTGTTACCGTGTAAACACGCCTAATTAGGCACGATATAAACTAAAAACGCAATTTATGTTCACGTACAATGTTAATATCGAAGGTTTCTATAGTCTGTATCTTTAGGTATTTAAATAAAAGTAAACAAACAATTTGTACATTTTCGGGTAGTTATAACATTTATTGGTTAACCAACCAAATACAAAATCGATCACTGGACAACCTGACTTTAACCTACGTTATTTGATCATGTAATGTTTTCGTTTACTCTCAAATAGCTTAAGGAGCCATTTGGGGGTAGATTTTGTTTATTTTTATTTAAATACCTATAGATACAGAGTATAAGGATATTAGGGTTTTGGAATACTACGTGCATCCCAATAATAGGAATTTATCATAATATTGGGTGATTTTGATTTTGTGGTTGTGATCCCGAATGTCAAAAATATGTTAAGATGATCATACTGAAAAAGGCTTCATGGGACCGATAAGAAAATCGTTAAAGAAATCTACCCCTGGGGCCCTGGGCCCATACATCTACTTCGGGCCCTCAAGGTGTCCATATTACCTACGTCTTTTTTTCGCGATTTTAGGATTATTAAATATATTATATAATTTAAGGATTGCATATACTTTGGGTGCGTTGTATCACACGGGACTATCGATAGTGACTGGACTACTACGCTAAGTTTGTATCGACTTGGCACTCTTGGCTTAACAATGTATGGCCGAGCCATAAATCACGTAAAATTTAGCGTAGACGAAATCTAGGTATCGAATTACCTATTTGCATGTGTATCGTACGCTTTACAGTACATATGGCCCTTCAAATTTCAAACTTCAAATTCTTGCGGTGAAGCAGCACCATATACTGTAATAATAAGAATTTACCGTAACTAAGTACTTACATACTTATACCGGGTGTGGGCTGTAACACGAGCAAATAATTAAAACATAGATTGTACTCCTCAAACGGTGACACTTTTGTTCTACAACTTTTAAAAATTATGAAGTATTTAGACACCCTATTTTACATACAAAATAAATATTATCTTCAATGGACGCCATCGCCACGCCATATCATTGTGATTGACGTTGCTTATGCCTTAAACATAACAAAATTCGCAATACATTGCGTCTTAGAATAAACTTTAAAGTGTATTAAAAATCAAACCACAAGTTATTTTTAAAAGTCGCTGAACAAATGTTGGTCAGTATGAGGAGTACAGCCTACAGTTTAATTTTTTGCTCATATTACAGGCCACACCCGGTATAATACCTAATCAAAAGCCCGATATGAAACGTTCCCACGATTCCAATACAAATTGGACCCAAAATAGCTTGATTAACTCGAATATTAGCCAAAACGATTGGTCGAGTACACTCAAATTAGAAAAGGAAAAGGCTACTTATGCCTGTTTAAATGTAAACTCTAATCACGAAGCTACAACGTCATATGCGACAGTTACACATCGAGCAACTGGAAACTGATTTGTTACATTTTGATGTATCGGCATTAAAACTTGAGCATGAACCCTTTTCCTGGCCAAACCGATTTGCAAGGTTTCCCCAAAAAATCCAAATATATTCCAACCAATCCAGCTTTGATGTTTCATTTGAAGACAAGTCACATTTCCCGAAAGTACAATTTAACTTGAAGCTTAAATCGGAATGCTAAAGTTGAAATTCTATATTGACCCGTATGTGGTCGATAAATCGTACTATGCCTGGATAAGGTTAACCCTTCTTGGGAAGGCGGCATATACAATTTTTGGTTGGGAACACCGTCATAAGGAAATAACTATCGTATTTGAATACGTAGTACTTCGCTCAGATACAGTCATAAAGAAAGAGCTTAGCTCCTTCTGCACTTATTCTTCTGTAAGTGGAGTTGAACTAACGCAAGAGTTAGAAGCGAAGAAAGAATGAGGGAAAGAAGCAGTGGCGGCACGTCGAACATGTCCATAGGCAAGCCGGGGCTAATTTCGCTTACATATTTCCTTTACAACTCTGCTCAAACGTGCAAACACAGGCAAGCCGATGGGAATCGGCTTTTATGAACGCGCCGCCACTGGAAAGAAGGCTAACAAAGAGAGTGTATAAGGGAGAAATGGAATTGGGAGTTGGAAAAGGTAGACATCGGCGGACTTTCTCGGATCAGATCGGGGAAATCCCGAAGAAAGACCAGGTCAAGAGCACCCTAAACCGGCGAGCGTGTAATGAGGAATGTTATGAAAGTGAAGGAAGCGAAAGAGGTATGTCAGGATCGTAGCAAGTGGAAATCCGTGGTCTCTGCCTACCCCTCCGGGAAATAGGCGTGATTGTAGGTATGTACATATGTAGAAGCGAAGATAAAACTTGTAGACGGTGTTACATGATAGACGGTCTTCGCCACATTGACCTTACAGAAGATAATGCAACGAGCTGAGCCTGTTCACTCTCGTATTTAGTACTAACGTTTAAATAACTACTTAAATAAAAGTATCTAACTATCAATACGGGATGCACATATGTCGTTTGTGTTTTGGCTTCTGAACTAGCAAATTGATAGTGTAATGAGTATCAAACGAACTGCCGTCTTCCGAGTGGACAGGGAACCTATTTAGGATAATGTGAGGCAAATTAAACTTTGTTAGTATAGTGGTACGGCGCAAATTGTAATGGCAAACTGGACCTAAGTAATGGTTTTATAAAAGATTAAGTATTTGATATTGTTAGTTTTGGTTTTGTTCTTATTATCTAGTCAAGCGGTGATGAATTAATTAATTAATTAATAAAGTGATTAAAATCTTTATACTAAAATCTGCAAAACACCTAGTTATGGTAGGTACCTTCTCATTTCTTCTCATCTCATGTATTCTCATTTCTTTTATTGATTTTATTCTCTTTTCCTTTTGTAAGAATTTGATATGTTTTCTGAAAGAGCTACGTATTTGTATAAAGTTATGTACTCACTGAGTATAATTGCATGAATTCTATAGTAATTTAAATTGTATTTTTCTTAATTACTCGTAATGCATGTTAATTATAAGATGTAATAATGTTTTGAAAAGATGTGTCCCGCCGAGTTTGTTGCCGGTCCCATATTGGGATACCCTCCTCCAATTGAGGGGGGATTTAAATCTTCTCGGGGCAGAGGTGTACGGTTGGAGCCGGTAAAGGTTTATTTAACGTTCATAAGCGCATTGTAATATGCCTACTTGAATAAACAATTTTTTATCTTTATCTTTTTATCTTTTTTACCTACATTACGTATGATTTACACAAAATATTGAGTAGCTAATTTTAGCTGCCTATCTCTACATATTTCATACCTCTCTACATAAGTATTCTACATATACTTTATTACGTATTTCTAGTGCAAAAATTTAGTTATCAAATCACATCTGTAAAAAGTAGGACTCTATTCTTCACCCTTAAGCAAATGCGTATAAGTGCGAGTCAGTAAAAATGGTTTAAATATTGAACTATTCACTCAACACCTTCAAATACAGTGTAACGTACTAATCTGATAAAGTTTAATTACCTAACTAAGCTCTGTATGTATCATAAGCTCTGTGGAATTATTCTCTTATATTTACGATACAAACTTAACAATTGTAGTTTGGCCCCTGGATAACAACAGTTCAATTGTATAAGTTCAACTATGCCGGTTTGGAGATGTCAACAGAAAGGAAATCCATAATAAACATTATGTAGCTTTTGAAAGTACGTACTCCACGTAAACAGTCTGAAAGTATCAAGACATGACTCCCTAATACACAGTACCCTGTACTTAACGTGTTTTAACCTTAATCAAACAGTTTTTTGCAAATTACGGTTTCAAAGCGGACATTTTTAAATCAAAACATAATTAATGACAGCTCAAAACTTAATCTCCAGTAAAAATGCCAACGAAACATTTTTGCAATTACGCTCCGAAAGCATACATTTTCGAATTAAAACCTAATCAGGGACCCAGTTATAAATCGAAATTTTGCAAGCTAACATAATTATGCTCAAGTATAAGCATTTAATCGATGTAATATATCAACGTAAAATGCTATAACCCGAAAAAATCCGCTTTTTAGACGTTTCGGTTTCGCAGCCTAATCGTCGGGCCAAATAAAGGGTTGCGCGTTTGGAAATTTAATGAAATATTTGATTTATAACCACCGTGAACATCAGGTAGCTTATTATAAGAGTATATCATTAAACATTACATATATAATTAAAGGCGCGCTTAGCCCGAAGCTACCCCAATTTAAACCGGGCATTATAATTTTAATAAAATTGCCGGCCGGCCGCAAACAATAAAAAAAGGAGAAAATTATAACACATCTGATTGATGTATTATTTGGTAATTTATTGGTTGTAATTACATCGTGTAATAATGGTGGATAATGCGAGCGGAGCGGTAGATTTATTAGTATTTATTAAAGTATGAATTATTGTATAATTACTGGGATAGAGCTTCCAAACTAAACAGAACGGTTGTTTTAGGTTCGGATTTATGGGCCGGTTCTCGAAACGTCTAATCGGGCTGAGTTCGGCGCCAGCCACTGTATCGGCTATAAAATGCATAGTTAATGTATTATCCGATATGCAAATTGTTTTATGAAATGTTTAACTCATAGAGGTGGTGGTTATACAGGCTGTGTCTGACCATGGGGCTTTAAATCACCAACCCCGAAATCCCGATTTTTTTTTTACTTTTTCATACATTTTGACTGATCAGATGTCGACGTTTTCTATGGAAAATCCAAAAAAATTCCCCGATTTTAGGGTTGGTCCCATAGTAAAAGTAGCTCAGTTTAGCGAGTAAAATCAAGGCCTGGATTTAAAGCCCCATAGTCAGACACACCATGGATATACGGCTGATGAACTAAAGACGGAGGAATAGTACATCCAAAATCTAAAATAGCAAAAGGATAGTTTACAAAATTTACAACTTACAACCAATTAGACCAATCAAATTATATAAAAAAAGTGTATTGAGGAGTTAATTTCCATGCTGGAAATCGTTTTAATACCTTAATTTGATCCAAAATGTGTAATCCGAGTTTGTGCAATCCCAAAAGGTTAAATGTGTTTTTTGAAACCACATCTTATTTGGTTTGCAAACTTTGCTTCAATTATTATGACCAGGAATTCGACTTTCAGACCGAAAATAATGAAGGAAAGTTCTGTATTTTTTTTTTAAAGCATCGATAGTTACGGCTTCTGAACTCATTATGATATTTTAAAGTGAGTGAATAAGTGAGTGAGTGTGTTTTTATAGTGAGTGAGTCATCGTCAGTTCTTATAATGAGTTTACTTAAATTATTATGTTACTGAAATACTAAATTTACAAATGCACAAACATATGTTTCTATTCTATTGATCCTATTCCTACTAATAGTATCTCATTATTCTCGTTACTATAACTAAGTACCTTTTCACCACACCAGCTCGGAAAGGCTTACTTTGCACTTCAAAAACTGATAGCAAAGTTGCATTTTATTCACATGTGAGGCAAAGTAATCAATTACAAACGTTGACTAATTTTCTTATGTTTGCCGGTAGAATTGACTTTTAAATGATGATTTTGGATGATAAATATTTAATAACATTCATTTGGATTTAATTTTGTTTATATTTTACATTTAATATTTGCTTCGGGTTGGTGTGCTGAAAAATTTTGTGTTTCACTCGGGGGCAAATCTTGTTTAACCCTCGTGCTTTGAAACCCTCAACGCTACGCTCGTGGTTCAATTTTGGAATCTTTCGCTTGCTCGGGTATCAATATCAGCACGAGCGGTTAAACAACAACTTTGCCCCCTTGTAAAACAAATAACTATTTCCATTCACTATAATACCAAAGTTAACGGCATCTAACTCCTATGTTAATCCCTTAATAGCCAATGCACATTTACACTAAATCGTTACTATCTAAAAATTAATAAAACAACAAAAACATTTCATTATTAATAGTTTTATAACCCTTAAGTACCATAGAGATTATACCACAGATACATAAAGATATAAGTATCGTCAGATAATTCACAGATGCGGAGCCATATATAATTATGATTCTCATAATTTATGCATCGAAGTTATTATTATGTTAAACATGTGTGTGGCTTTCTCGGTTTCTAGTTTTAAAGGCGTTTAACACGGTTTTTCTTTTTCGTTGCTTTAGGGTAGATTGTTAATAATTGTATAGCAATTATTATATATAAATTAGTAGCGATCGGAGAAATATGCGTCATTTGAAGTCCTAATTGGGTGGTATGTGTGCACGCGGGTAGTGCCTCAATGATAGAGGGAGCCTAGCCAAGATGCAAATCGTGACTTTTCGTGGCATCTGTCATCCCAATACATTTTATCTTTTCTTTTGTCGATATACGATTGTTATCTTGGCTAGGGCCCTAAAACGACTACGACTCCTTTTCGAAAACTATAAGCTATTCAACATAATTTGCATTAGTATAATATAAAACAGTGAAGATTAATAATAACGAGAACCACATTAAAGTAAAATATTGAAGGGGAATAATAGCAAACATTTTTGCAACGAGTAAAACGTTATTAGTAAAAGCAAGCGTTAGCATTAAAATATAATGCTTTTCATCACTATTTTCAAGAATAAACCAATAATAAAACTTACAGTATCGTCCATTTTTAACATTACCTTTGACAACTCTCAGTGGTCCCAAGCCTCCCTGCCCATCAGGCACGGTGGTGTTGGGATACGACAAACTTCTGCTGTCGCTCTTCCTGCTTTTCTTTCATCAGCGCATAACATTGAAAAACTCCTAAAAACTGACCCCCTTATAAATTTGGACGTCCCTTTCCTGCCGGAGGCTATCGACAGCTGGAAAACGGCCTGCCCTAACGCGGACTTGCCCATCACTCGCCATTCGCAACACCAATGGGACGAGCCGCTCTGTCTGCTGGTACGGGATAATCTGTACGAAACGTCAACCAGCACCACAGAGCGCGCTCGTCTCCTTGCTGCGACGAAATGGGAATCAGGCTCATGGTTGCAGGCCCTGCCATCAAAGAACCTGGGCACACTTCTCTCTACGAACACCTTCAGGATTTCTTTGTGTTTGCGCTTGGGGGTGGCTTGTGTGGCTCCTCATCTGTGCCAGTGCGGTGCAAACGTGACGCGTTTTGGTCTCCACGGTCTATCTTGTACGAGAAGTGTCGGCCGTCTTTCACGACACGCGAGCCTAAACGACATCCTCCGCCGAGCTGTTGTCACGGCTGGGGTGCCGGCGGTTCTGGAACCGTCTGGTTTGGCCCGCGATGACGGGAAGAGACCGGACGGCATGACCCTCGTTCCCTGGAAGATGGGACGGCCTTTGGTTTGGGATGCCACATGCGTGGACACCCTTGCGCAGTCCCATCTTCCAGGAACATCTAACAGAGCTGGTGCAGCCGCCAACGCGGCTGAACACCTCAAGCGGCGCAAATATGCAGCCATTGATTCTGGCTGCATGTTTGAGCCGTTTGGGGTGGAAACCCTAGGGCCGTGGGGCTCTGGCGCCCACGGCATATTCGCCGAGCTGGCGAAGCGCCTCGTGGAGGCGACGGGTGACAAGAGGGCTGGCTCATACCTTGCGTAACGCATTGGTATTGCCGTCCAGCGCGGCAATGCCGCCAGCCTTCTTGGCACCCTGCCCCAAGGCACTGAACTGGAGCCAGTTTTTTATTTATAGGTTATTTTAGTTTAGTAGTTATTTTAGTTGTAGATTTATGTAGTTTTAATTTTAGTTTATAATTGTTTTTATTTTGTTTATATTACATGTATTTCTTGTTTGAATAAAAAAGAATAAACCACCATTGACTAACCAGTGACACTTACATGTAAACTGTCAATAACATTATTAACTAAGGGTGGCTACCTGTCCAATGTGTATTTTGTCTCACATTTTGCTTAATGAGAGAGTGAGATGCAATAACATTGATCCAATATATTGGACAGATGGAATACCACTCTAACCCTTGGTGGGCCTTATATCTTTACAATAAAGTTTAGAATTGTCAGTTAACAATGTCCACGATGGTGGAAAGCAAATGTTTTTACAATGATTAAAATGTAATTAGTAATAAAAAGCGTTCAACCTTGGCACTTACCGGAGCCACTCACAAGGAGAAAGCAAATGTTTTCAACATTCATATAATGATTGAAATGTTATTTACATTCTATCATCATTATAATATTATGTCACTGATCAAAATATAATAATTAAAATTGTTCTACCCTGGCACTTACCGGGCAGAAAACAAATTCTGCAATAAAAATGTCAACTTTTTCAACGACCAAACTAATAATTCTTATAAGTAATAAAAAGCATTTCTACCTTGGCACTTACAGGGCTAGTCAAGGACTGTCAACATTTTTGCAACGATTAACGTGTAATTAGTAATGAAAAGCGTTCTACCTTGGCACTTACCGGGCTATTCAAGGACTGTCAACATTTTTGCAACGATTAACATATAATTAGTAATGAAAAGCGTTTCTTCTACCTTGGCACTTACCGGAGCTACTGGCGAAGAGGGAGTCTTCAGGTAGGGGTAAAACAGTTTGCTGATTTACTCCGGACTGCTGGCAACTGCTGACAATGTAATTAGTAATGAAAATCGTTCTACCTTGGCACTCACCGGAGCCACTGGCGAAGAGGAAGTCTTCAGGTAGGGGTAAAACAGTTTGCTGGTCTACTTCGGACTGCCGGCGACTGTTAACAATGTAACTAGTAATGAAAATCGTTCTACCTTGGCACTTGCCGGAGCCACTGGCGAAGAGAAAGGCTTCAGGTAGGGGTAAAACAGTTTGCTGGTCTACTTCGGACTGCCAGCGACTGTTGACAATGTACTTAGTAATGGAAAACGTTCTACCTTGGCACTTACCGGAGCCACTGGCGAAGAGGAAGTCCCTGTGGAGGGAAGACGTCTTCAGGTAGGGGTAAAACAGCTTGCTGGCCTGCTCCGGACTGCCGGCGACTGTTAACAATATAATTAGTAATGAAAAGCGTTCTACCTTGGCACTTACCGGAGCCACTGGCGAAGAGGAAGTCCCTGTGGAGGGAAGACGTCTTCAGGTACGGGTAAACCAGTTTGCTGGCCTGCTCTAGACTGCCGGCGACTGTTGACAATGTACTTAGTAATGGAAAGCGTTCTACCTTGGCACTTACCGGAGCCACTGGCGAAGAGGAAGTCCCTGTGGAGGGAAGACGTCTTCAGGTAGGGGTAAAACAGCTTGCTGGCCTGCTCCGGACTGCCGGCGACTGTTGACAATGTACTTAGTAATGGAAAGCGTTCTACCTTGGCACTTACCGGAGCCACTGGCGAAGAGGAAGTCCCTGTGGAGGGAAGACGTCTTCAGGTAGGGGTAAAACAGCTTGCTGGCCTGCTCCGGACTGCCGCACCGACTGTTGACAAACAACAGAAAACAATTATACTTTTATGACCGAAGTTTCATTTTTGATGCAAGATTTTTTCGCTGATTGTACTTTTGTTTCAAGGTAACTAACACTCATCGAGACAATGAAGTTATATGACCAGTACCCTGTATATCAAAAGCTTGTAACTGGATACAAGTGGGAGTCCCTTTTTTGACAGCTTTTGTTAGAAAGGGAAAGTTGTGTTACAAGTTACAAGCTTTTGATAAACGGAGCACAGATATATTACTGACGAATTTTCGATTATTTTTATATTAAATAAAAAAAAAATACCGAATACGAGATCATTCGTGGAAAAGCCTCTTTAATGTTTTTGCACTAATAAGTACAGCTTGGCAAAAAAGAGTAGAAATTAAAAAGTGGCAACACTGTAGTGTATGTCGTCCCGTTTTCTTATATATATTGGTTTGAAAGGGACGACACTACGATGTTGCCATTTTTTAATTTCTACTCTTTTTTGCCAGGCTGTACTTACTTTTGCTTTTGGTTGAAACGGTTTGGTATACTTACATATAATATAATACACAATTTTTAGAATTACTATAGAGAGTATCATTGATTTTTGCATGGTTCACCTACAATACATATTTAAACGTTAGTATTATTGAAACCATATAAAATAACTGTAAGTTTTTTTTACGTAATTCCGGCCAACCGAATATTTGTACCGATATCTCATATAAAACAATGACATAAATATTAATATTTATATTTAGTGGCCAAAGCTATTGAATATAACCTGGCTCTATAGTTATCTATAGCTCTATAGTATCTTCTAAAAAAATAATGGGCAAATATCTAGTACAAAAAGTTTTTATTTTCTTAACATAAAGGAGAAAACGATTTACCTAAAATATAATTATTCCCTGTTAGGAAGAAAACTAAACGCATGAATGAAGTATCACACCAAGTACTTACTTACCACAGAACTCTTATTCAAAGTTTAATTACAGAAAGCCAGAAATGCAGAATGAAACGTAAAACGGAACGTCAGACATCTTTCCCCCGTTCAGAAAGGCGGGGTTTTTCCACGTGACCACCACGTGCGTGGAACGAACCGGCGAACTTTCCTTCCGTGCGCCAACTTATCTGTGCCGCGGATCAAGCGAATGTAGACTCTTTGCCGGTGCAGTAAGGCTCTTTGGTATGCTATTTATAAGTTTATGTTTTTGTAAGATGTTCCTTTTTCAAATCCGTTCCGATGCGTTTTGTTTTTGGTGAAGAAGTTTAAGGTTACGTTCTGATTTAGTAAATGAAGAAGTAGAATATTGTGTAAAAAGTGGCACAAGCGAGTTAAAGTGAGAATCCATTGTAAAGTAATAAATATTATATCATAGCTTAACTTAATTCAAATAGGTAGTTATTTGTTTCAGTATACTTTCTCTCTACAAAGGGGTATCCATTAATTACGTCACACGAATTTCTAGGTTTTTTGACCCCTCCCCTCCTCCTTGTCACACTTGGTCACATTTGGCAAACCCCTCCCCCTAGTGTGACGTCACATTTTTCCTACGAAATCGCCAAATCGAATTAAGTAAGTACCTAAGTATTATTAATATTTTATCAAAATATTTTTGACGATATAAATATTAGTAATTTTACAACCCAAAACTGCTTAGGAAAGAAAATTAAACGAATAAAAACGATTATCGTTTTAATAACTTGTTATTTAAATGTACAGCGAATAAAATAATTTAAATAAATTTTCGGTTACTGATGAAGTTAAAGTGACGTCACAAAGTTTGTGTCTCCCCCCTCCCCCATGTCACAATATGTCACATTTTCTTGACCCCCTCCCTCCCCCTAAACGTGTGATGTAATTAATGGATGACCCCAAACACCTGACTCAAAATCACAAGTTAAACAAAATACCCTTCGTATTGCCGGCTATTGATCAGATGAAAACGATAAGTATTAGGTATATTTGACGATAAAAATAACCTTCATGTCTTTTATGATATAAAGACAAGTTAAACAAGAAATAAATTAAACTTAACCGAACTTCCTTGACCTTGAATGAAAGTTGTTCCTTTTTCAAATTAGTTTCGGCGGTTTGCGTTTTGTTTTCTCATTTTGTTATGGGTGTGTAAATTGTGTAAATGGTGTGTTCTTCTTTTTCCGACAACACAAATTTTTAATGTTTGGCACTGGAGTGTACAAACGTTCTGCTTATTTTAACCTTTTTTATAAATTACAGTTGTAGGTTGAGTAATAAAAATACTAACATTTGTTGTGAAGTTGTAGGTAATTTACCCCCTTATTCATTTATAAAACTCGGGTAGCAATCTCTTACAAACCTTTGTTAAATTTTGTCTTTTTTTAAAGCCCCCTCCACACTCGTGCGCGAATCGCGGCTTCGCCCGCGCTTCACGCGCATAGTCTGGAGGGGGCTTAACATACAGAAATGTCCAAATAACGGATAAGGGCAAACGATTAACAACGGTTTGTTGGATTGGATTTGACAGACGAATATGAATAACGCTTAATAATATCATCGTTTAAGTTTTCGAGTCGGAATCTTTTAGATATCAAAATTAATATGAAAAGGTATTGCACAGCACAGACATAAACATTATAACGGTATATATATGGCCAACTTAAGATTCATCATTTTAATTACGAATTTCGTTACGAACATCAAGATTAAGCCTTTACGAGCCGTTTCTAATAAGCGATCATAAAATTTGATTATTGAATTCACCCATTTCGAAGATATCAATAAAAATCTACTTTCACGTAACAATAGTCTAAACCGTAGCGCAATCAACATATCAACTAACACCGTATCTAGAAAATTCTTAATTGAACTAATGAGAAGTAATTACAATCTTTATTGCCGCCATAATGATTACGATGCCTTAAAATAATAAAAGCAATTAGACATTGATGGGCGCAGCTAAGTCTGCACACTTGTCTCTTTCGCGCTTGTTTAGATAGATTGTGAGTGAGCGGTGCGAGAGATAAAGCCTGATTAGATGTAATTGTTTGGACGGTTATAAAAGTTGTCAGATCCCGTGTATGTCGTAAAATAGCGAGCTGTTCAATTTGAATCTCGAACGATGGAACACTCTTCAAACTCTTAAATTATTCTTTTGTATTCCTTGAGGTGACATCAGTGGCAATGTTTAGATGTTTAATTTTGAGTAATTAATAGCGCGATTAAGATGGAATGTAGCATTTAATAAGCCTGGCGCGTATCTTTATTAAATGAACAATTTGCTTCTATGATTGGACTCAACTCTTCAAGTATGACCTACTTAGAACACCTAAATACATATACTTAGGATAACGTTTTCTTATTTGATTCTCAAATAGGTACCTAGAGTACTATAAAATAAAAAGTAAGTATTCCGCATGTACCATCAGCTGCAAAATTGCATGGCGAATTTATCAATGGTTTCATTCGTAATTTCGCCATACAATTTCTCAGTTCACTGTACCTAAGTGTGCAGCGTAAAAAATAACTTTGATTATTTTAAATAACTTTGCGATGTCTACAGGAAAGACGTCAACGAGTTAACCATACTATTAAATGTATAAGTATGGCCCATGTATTTTTTTTTTTATTATGAATGGGCTTACTCATGGCCACAGACTAGCCGAAGCGTAGACGTGGCCTACGATGGAGCGAGCTCGCCCAGAAGGTGCCTGTTCACTCTTGATTTGAAGGTTAATTAAAACATTTTTAAATAGATGTGATGGTACCTACTCGTATTAAGTATACCGGGTGTGGCCTGTAACATGAGCAAATAATTAAAACTTAGATTGTACTCTTCAAACGATGACACTTTTGTTCAGCAACTTTTAAAAATTATGAAGTATTTAGAGACCCTATTTTTTATACATAACAAATATTATCTTCAATGGACGCCATCGCCACGCCATATCATCGTGATTGACGTTGCTTGTCACGCATTAAACAACAAAATTCGCAATACATTGCGTCTTAGAATAAACTTTAAAGTGTATTAAAAATCAAACGACAAGTTATTTTTAAAAGTCGCTGAACAAATGTTGGTCAGTATGAGGAGTACAGCCTACAGTTTAATTTTTTGCTCATATTACAGGCCACACCCGGTAAATACAAAATAGCAAGATACCATGACGTTAAGTATATGTAGAGTGTGTAACTAAATAGTTGAATATTTCCATTTTAAACAGAAACAGGAAATATAGTGCAATACACACACATACATTTTGTTCACGTCTTTAAGGAAACATAATTATTAATGATCATTCATTACATGGGTGATTCACGTGGTCAGTCTAAGATATATGTATCAATACCGAACACATATATACGAGTATATAACTACCTCTTCTCATTGTGATGGCTGCCTGTAATGGCGCCAATGGCGCCAATAGTCATTAAGAGGAAATTTGTAGTAGTTTTGACATTTTATCGATACGTGTTTAATTTCTAACAAGCGCATTTAAAGTTGAATGTTCTATTCATCTTTTGTTTTCGACGTATTTAGTAAATAATACTGCATATATCAACATAATTGACATAATTAAAACTAAGTTTATTTCTACAGTCATGGTCAGTATGGCGCCATTTATTTTAAAACAAACAGAAACTAACGAAACGTCAAACTTAAGCCAGCTCTCTAACTCTTGTAAAATGATGCCAGTGTTTAAAACTGATCTTACTTAAATAGAGTCAGACCAAGAAAATACTGCAGCGATTTTGATAGGCCCCGCAAGTGTTATTTTAAACGTCAAACTTCTATGAAATTACATGCACTGCGTGAGCTATCCTTGGTCCAACTCTACTAATTTTTTTTTTTACAGGATTTGTGGTATAGTTTGCGCGAAAAGAGAAGAGTAGTTGTTACCTCTACTGTCTTTGTTTATGTTATTGTCCATTTATTGTAAACTACGTGTATGTGAGGTGTGCAATAATAGTAGTTTATGTGACTGCTACATAATGAAGGGCATTAAAACACGAGTGTGGGTTTAAGAAACGAACGAAGTGAGTTTCTTAAAAGGATCACACGAGTGTTTTAATGCCTAATTATGTACAGTTACATACACTACTTTATCTACACACATATAATTACCTTCTTTTATACATTCACTAACCTCATATTTCAGCCGACATCCATCGTTGCTCTCTGGCGGAACTCGCAGATTTGAGAGGTGCCGTCTCCTTAAATATCTTTTTATCACTAATTTTACATGAAACTTGCTTAAAATTTGTTTAAAAACAACAAAACAAATTAATTTTATACCTAAAACTAATTAAAAGATAAACTGTACGTCAAATGGCGGTAAATGAAAACATTTTTTCACACATGTCACGCATCCGTAGTTTTTTTTAATTCATAGACAAACGAATGAAGTCCTTATTCTCATGTCCCTCGAGACAAAATGTCGTACGGTTTATATTAAAAAAATATACTGAATGGACGTTTCGTATCGATAATTGTTTTAATATCTATGGATACTAGAATAGACACCCGCCTGAGTTTTGACAGCTGTTCCAAATTTAAACTCATAACCTTACAAAAATCTATAAAGTTATAACTTTAAAGTACAGATTTTACCTACTACCACAGATAGGAAAGTACTCATAGTAAAATTGGTTGTCATAATGCTGGTCATTTCCTATGGTTTCTGAATGCATTTTAGAGCATTAATGATATGTGCGTAGATAAAGAGTATTGTATTGTATTGTATTGTATTGTAGTAGAATGTATGGGGTCTAATACATTCCACGACTTCTCTTTTCGAACAGACTATCTATAGGTACGTCTCATTATTGGTGCCATGTCCATTCATCATCTCAGCCATAAGACGTCCACTGCTGAACATAGGCCTCCCCCTTCCATTATGTTTACATATTTGAAAACAAAAGTTGCGCAAAGAATTTTTATTTCATAAAGAATTGATTTCCCCTAAATATTATACATAAAAATCTCTCTGATTAATCTTTAACTATGTCATAATGATTGTCATCAATTAAATTGACTGATTCATACCAATGAGTCGAGATATCAGTGAGTCACGAGGTACCTACATATTTTGAACATGTGATGTGGTTATTCAGTTTATAATGATGTGAATTTGAATAGGTCCATTATGTACAAAACTAGAAGCACTTCATAGCCATACCAAAGAGATATGTAACTTCTTATAAGATGAATAAAGTCTAACCCCCTTATTCATAAACGTTTACTAAAGTTGACAAGCCGATAATAATCGTTTGTCCCTTTCCATCATACCAATACGTCGGAAAGGGACAAACGATTATTATCAGCTTGTCAACTTTAGTAAACGTTTATGAATAAGGGGGTAAGGAAATACGTGCCTCGGAAATCAAGAAAATGTCATTCTCGGATAGATGCCGCAAACACCTTTAGCCTATGCTCGGCTAGATGGCGTGACACCGTTTTATACTTAACAATTTTAACACATTGATGTCATTGATATCAGTGAATGAACATGGATCAAAATGATATAAAAAATAATGAAATCATTTATCCATATGTATACATTTTTTTTGATAATTTTATACGTTTTCATTTTGAGTTTTAGTCGTGTGTCGATAGATGGCAGTAAATTTACTGTGACTACAAAATTTACTATGACAGGACCCCTCTATACTATCTATTCTTTTTGGTCATACCAAGGCATCTTGAGTAGTTGTTACAATAGAAAATGCATCTAATAGTTAAATAGATATTTGCCGTTTTTAAAATTACCCCACTTTCGAAGCTTACCCCAATCTTACCTAACGAAACATTTTTTTAGATTAGATTAGATTTATTTTCATCATAATATGTGACGTTCCACGGAAAAAGGTACCTTATGGCGGCTGGCGCTTACGTCGCATAGCCTCGCAATAATATTGGAGCGGCGTTAATAATAGCGTAAGCGCCAACCGCCATAAGGTACTTTACCCGTGAGACGTCACATATAGCATTACATTATTAATTGTTACAGTATTAAAAAGCCCGTTTCTTGGTTTAATATAGGTAGTTGTCGTGTACCTACCTATATTCTTATAATTTCTGATTTCAACATTTTTTTTTCGTCTGCTTAAATCTCCAATCGGTTGTTCTAGCCTAATCGGATGGTTTTTTTTTGGTCACTATTTACAGAGCTTACAGTCTCTGGCAGGCGTGGCTCACTCCGCGATTTCGTCGCTTTGCTACAGGTAGCTAAAAGTACATCCGTTCCACCCCAATTTTGGAGAAAGCCATAAGCCGCACGTGGCGCTGTCGACACCTAGCGGCCATATCTGTGCTGATCGTAACAGACGCGTTTTGTTAGAGAGTAAGTACTTACTATTATTTATTCTGTGTCTCTGGTCAACTATCTTCTCACAAATTTTTGCTGTTTTCTGAAGTCACAGCAAAAACTACGAGCAAAAACATAGTTTTTGTTTTCCTCGTATGAAAAAACACAGTAATTTTCTAATTAATTGGTAATGACGCGTGTCGCTAAATGCGTGATTATATTTAATTGATAATTGCAGATAGTTAAGATAAAAATGTTAAGAGTTCCAGTTTTAGGGAAACCTTTGGCAATTGTTTAATTGTGGGTCAAAAACGTTTGGGAAAAATGGCGTCTTATCTGTGGACATTACAAAAGTTAATAATTTGGATATTTCTTTTTTCTAAGATTTTCACTTGCTACGATAGATAGTTTGGCCAATCCTTATTCTCAATTGATTGCAACAGTCGTATAGTTAGTAGAGCTAATGTTAAAATATTTTTTATTTTAATTTTATTACCTTTAATCTTTTAAACAAAGTTAAATAAATACCTTACAATACAATACAATACAAATAGGTGCTCTTTATTGCACACCTTGCTGACAAGAGGCAAAGACGACGACAAGGTGTCTCAGTACCGGTTTCCGCAAACTTCTCTTGTCAGACCTGTGGTAGACCATGTCGATCTCGCATCGGTCTATTTAGCCACCAAAAACGGTACGTGTTACACCATAAATCGTCTGATATAGACGAAAAGGCCTATGATGATGATGATGATGATTGCACACCTCATAACAGAAAACAATACAAATAATACAGGAAGGTGAGGTTAAACAAAAGGCGGTCTTATCGCTAAAAAGCGAAATCTTCCAGACAACCTTAAATGTATAATAGAATGAAATTTTGATTTAAATGTCGTAAATTATTATTTTTTATTACAATTGCGCAAACGCACCTTTTCCTTGAAAAGTTTAATTATCGTATTAAATACATTAAAAGGGTTTTAATATAAGTGTTTTCTAATAAATCACGGCAAATGATCGGTGTTTCATATGAATAAACTACCTGTAATAAATGCTCAAAAGTTTTTTTTGTACAGTAGGTACAGTTATCATCAATATACATATATAAATAAACAAAATAGGTATACCTTAATAATTATAACGAAGAAATTTATTTGCTCAGAAAACATGGGCATAATTATATTTACATTCGGCTAATAATATTTTTTTTTTATTTCTACCTGGACTAGAAAAATCCTGTATCTCAGGGTTTATAGGTACACTGAAAGAAATGTAGGTATTTATAATAATAATGAGACTTGCGAACTACAGCATCGGTTTTAGGATATTAAGCGATTTTTTTTTCAATAAGTAGGTACTTAAGTTCCGCTATTTATCCTAATTAGATTATGCCGATTATTTCAAAAAATAGTTTCCATGCATAATGGGATCTAAAGCTACGTAAACATTACAAGTATTACAACTAATTATTTATTTAGTTTTAATATAGTAGTGTAACAGAAAAAAAGTATCGTTAAATCAAGAAGGTTTGTCTCTACACTCCATACATCTTGAAATATATTGCATTATTGATTATAATTTTGTACCAATTGGAGATGAAACTCTAGGTCCATGGGGCCCAGCGCGCATAAGTTGTTCGCAGAAAGCGTCTGGTTTGACCTAACTGGTGACCGAAGAGCTGGCGGCTACCTCGCACAACGTATCAGCATTGCGATACAGCGGGGAAATGCCGCCAGCATCCTTGGTACAATGCCTCAGGGGCCTATTTTAGATTTAAGCTAGTTATTAATTTCGTTTAGTAGTACCACTGTATATATATTGTATGTAAATAAATTATTAAAAACAATTTGTATTAAGTATGTACATATTATTATTTTAATGGAAAACCATGACGTTACGTGTTAACCCTCTCCTCTTACCTATACCGGAAGCACATATAGCTTTTATATGTAACTATATCTGTACCCTCGAGGGCATTGGGCTACTGGGGGTGTACTGGGGTAACAAAGAGTGCCTTTTGCCCAACAATAATCTGAAGGGCTGTTTGAAACTAAGCCTAAGCTGAATTAGAGTTTTTCAGATATTTTTTTTTTAATCAGGTGAATTTTTCGTTAGAACTACATATACAGTGTGTTTTCTGTAACAGAAGCAATAAATTAAACTGTAGGCTGTACTCCTCAAACTGACCGACATTTGTTCAGCAACTTTTGAAAAATAACTCATGGTTTGATTTTTAATACATTTTAAAGTCTATTCTAAGACGCAATGTAAGTATTGCAAATTTTGTTATGTTAAAAGCGTGACAAAGTAACGTCAAACACACTGATGTCAGCGTACATTGAAGGCAATATTTATTTTGTATGAAAAAGAGGAAGTCTAAAGGATTCATAATTTTTAAAAGTTGCTGAACAAATGTTGGTCAGTTTTAGGAGTACAGCCTTTAGTTTAATTTATTGCTCCTGTTACAGGAAGCAGCCTGTATAATAGTTCAGTGCTACAACCTATAGTCCACGAGTTCAATACAAGTACTTACCAATGTACTTTTTGGTATTGTCTGGGTATTTTCTGAAATTTTGCCTCAGAACCACGTTATTATAGACACACCTAAACGAAGATTATTAGAGTTAGTTTTGGACATTAGTTATGAGATTTTGGACTAGAATAATAATTAATTAATATACCGGGTGTAGCCTGAAACACGAGCAAATAATTAAACTGTAGGCTATATTCCTGAAACTAACCAACATTTGTTCAACAACATTAAAAAATAATAAAGACTAGACTTACTATTATTCATACAAATTAAATAATTATTGTCTTGACGTTGCTTGTCACACTTTAAACATAACAAAATTCGCAATAAATTGTGTCTTAGAATAAACTTTAAAGTGTGAAAAATACAATGTACATATTTTTAAATGTCGCTAAATAAATGTTGGTCAGTTTGAGGAGTACAGCCTACAATTAAATTTTTTGCTCGTGCTACCGGACACACCCGGTATGTTCCTATATTTAGATAATACATAGGTTATATGTTTTTATAAAAGATAATGCACCTTCTACTATGAAACAGAGATGTTTTATGCATAAGTTTATAAGAAAAAATGCCGGTTTTAATGAAGTAATAGTAGAATTTCAATTATTATTAAATGAAACAGTTTGTGTCACGAGGTACTTAAGTACATAAATGAATTAATTATTCATCAACATTTATCGATTATCACATAATTGCTAAATCAATTAACTATTAATTAAAGACAGTTAGAGCATAAATAACTATTTTTAATTAGTGTTTCGAGATAACCTCAAGCCGCCCAGAGGCCTATAAAAAGGCCTCACGTCCCATTGTATTTTGAATCCTTATTTTAACCTATTAAAATTGTATTTGTCTTGGCAATTTTCAATCTTGGGCGGCTAGATGTCTACAAAGGATAATAAAGTAACAAAGGGACCGAGGTTGGATTGAACCACCGTGGGGTCGAGCGGTCTAGGGGTTGTGGCGTTGGCCATAAAAATTAAAGCGTTAGTTTAAATCCAATATTGTCAGATTTTTAGCTATTTTTGTCTGATTAATTTCAATCCATTTAATTAACTGGGTGTGTTTCATACATATTACAACTACTATCTACTAAGATACTATGACTACAATATATGTATCTATACCTATAGGTATTATAGGGTGTCCCAAAATACGTTGACCAAAAAAAATTTCGAATAATTTTCTTACTTTCATGATTTTTACAAAATTTCATTTAACATTAAAACTATAATCATTTAACTGAAACAAAACATATTACCTTCAAAATATTCTCCTTAGGTTTTGATAGACAAACGCAAAGCTTTGTTAAAATTATCAACAATTTCCACATTTAAACAATTTTATCAACGTATTTTTGGGCCACCCTGTATACACACGCACACGCACATTCTTGCAAGCACACGTGCTCATTCGATACATCCGAATCCCCTCGCATCGAAAGAAAATTGATACGCAAACAAAAAAAGTTCAGCAAAAAGTTTTTCCGCGTGCAAAAAGTAAAAAAAATACCTACAGAAAATGCAACACAAGTATTTGAACTAGAGATGGGTAGTGAGTAAATACTCACGGGTAAATACCGAGTAAATACTCAGTATTTACTCAATATACCCGTATTTACTCGTTTATACCCAAATTGGTGGGTATAAACTATTTAGAGTGCTGAAAGGGGCATATAAATTTGAAATATAGGTGTATTTTGTACGCCGCTACTGGATTAAGTACTCAAAATTGTAAGAAATGTATTTTTAAGAGGGGCACTCCATACATGTAACTAATTGTCACAAAAATAAATTTCAGAAACCACCAACGTGTTGCACATCATTAAATGGGTCTTTAAAAATAGCTGGAATGTTTCTAAGAACATTTTTTGATAAATTGAATATTTTTGGGAAAAAACCGTTTCGAAAGGCCAAAATAATGTTTATCTCTTTATAACTTTAGAACCAAAGTTCAGAAAAAATATGAAAACATATCGGGAGATTAGCTGTATAATAGAGTACATAAAACAATATTTTGAACATCATCGGTTGAGCCATTTTTGAGTTTTCTTTAAAAAACCCTTAATAAAAGGTCGTAAGTGCCGCATAAACACGCACTTTTGCGCGACATGCAGTTATCTAGAACATCGATAGAATTTACGTACCATATTTTTAAAGTAAATACCTTCTTATTTAAAACAAAATTGTTTACTTTGCATTATCACAATTTGCCTCTCACTAATAATTACCTTTTATTCCTAAATTAAGCGTCCTATATGCTTTTGATTTCATAGATATTGGTAATACACGTTAGCACTCTTCAATAAAAGACAATTTTGTTCTTAAATCTCACTTTTTGAATATTTTATAAGCAATCTTTTTTACCCACCTAAATGAGTAAATACGGGTATTTATCGGGTGCTTTGAGTAAATACCGAGTAAATACTGAGTATTTACTCACCCCTACCCATCTCTAATTTGAACCAATCAGCTGGTTGTTTGGCTCGACGCTCCGCCCAGCGACTACTTTCCTCTTTCGCACCTCAAAAATATAATAAACCATTTCGCGAAAGTTTAATACATTATTTTCGTCATATATTAATTCGACGAATTATCAGGATACACCCCTCATTACACAAGCGTTTTCTCCGAAAATTCCACCAATCAACACACATTCGATTTTCGAATTTACAATTTCCAAGTAACGGTTTTTGAATGTGTGGGTGTTTTATATAAGGCATTCCGTTGAAACAGTCCTTAAGGAGATTTTCATGCGCTGTTTTCATGAAAGTAAGTCTAATAGTTTCGAAAGTTTTTCTACTTAAAAAAAGTTTTACACTACGAAAGCTTAACTCAGTTTTGATAACAGCACTTACAATATTCCAAGAGTTTGCAGTTTAGGCGAAAGCTTGTTTTCGTAGCAGTCGCTAATTGCCCGGCGGTCGCTGATACATCACTTTATAGCGTCTCAACGGCCAATACCACCGACTATTAATTCACTGCAATACTTCCAACTTGTCTTCAAAGGCAACAAATCAATCCATGCACTGTGGCGCACCAATAAAAAACCCAGTCAGTTTTTAAAAGTTTAAATTCAGAAGACGCGCGGAATGTTTTTTTTTAAACGGGTGTCAAACGCGCGAACGCAAACACGGCCGGCCACGTCAGTCGGCTGACGTTCACTACGCGAGTCGGCGTAAGTCGAGGAGAAGAAGGCAGCGGTCTCTCGGCCGACCCGCCTTTTGTTCGTCTCGCTCTCGCGCCATGCCCGCCCGCACAGTTTTTACGGTTTAACCAACTCAATTCAATTCAACTCAACTCAATTGTCGTGGCGCAAATGCCTTCGTAGTGGACGCTAGAGTGAGACGTACAGTCCACAACAAACAACTTTTTAATAACGCTAATCAGTCGTTTCCTTTGCGTAGTTTCTTACGCATTGCATTTTCTTGGGTGAGTGCGGTCAATATTTACGTTTGGATGCGTTTTGATCAAGAATATGCGTCCGGGAAAGCGGAATAGAGCCTTAATCTTGCTTGAAGACGCAGCAGTGGGCACGGGTGGGGCGTCTCTCTCGCACCACTATCGTCCGGCGGCGTTTTTGCGTGCGCGCGAGCGAGAAATCCGTGCTTCGAGAGGCGTTACCGTTTCCCTCGGCTCTGCCGCTGGGTGTGTAAAGTTTTAGACCGAAACATGTAAAAATGCATCTTGAAAAAAAGTTATGTATTAAAAAAAAGAAGCTTAGTGCGCGGTGGGGGGACATTACTGGGAGGTGGCGTTTTTTCGCGGCTGTATTTTCGGGGGTGCACGGCACGGACAATGCATTACGCCGTCCTTGCACGGCCGAATCAAACGGAATCGACTATCGGTGCACTTACCTTATTGTTTTATGAGATTCGGGAAGTTCATTGGCCATTGCTTATCATTTAAGGAATATCATTTAAAGAATTCTGAAACGAAATGATTATTTTACTTATAATGTGAAACCTAAAAAATGTAGTTTGATAAAATAAAAGTACCTACATAATAACACTTGCAAAATTTCTAATAAGAGGTACATTTACAATGACTAAATACCTACACCTAAAAAACAACTCTGTTATCATGACAGCAACGAATATTAAAAAAAATCGGAATGTTTAAAAGAAAACGAATAAATCCGATGAAGGTTAATTAAGTAGTAACAAACTATTTTGTTACTTTTAAGCAAACATTTATTTCAATGTAGTATCCTAATTTAATTAAAAAAATACTACTACATACCACAAAATATTAATAAGCTTAAAAAATTCTAACATCCTGTACCTAATAACCTAAGAAAGTAAACATCGGATTAACATTAACATCAGATCAGATCCTATAATAACCTAGGAAATTATAAAATCGGTTCTTTAGCTATAAACAAGTTTTGTCTTCTGTTATGTACCGAAAACTAAAAATAAATCAAAATATATTTATTTCAGAAATTAATATTACAAGAGATGCAGTACAGTGACCCCCACACAAGAGTACCAAGCTAATTTCTAACTATTCGGATTTCGAGATAATCACAAGATCTAGAGACGATTTAGAGATCAACTAGATCTACATTAGATATCGACTAGATGTGACTTGGATATCTAAGTCATAACTTGTCGAAATCGTTCAAGAGGACCTCCAGGATCGCGGAAACGTCAAATTTGACATATCTATCTTACAAATATCTTTAAATTATCCATATCGTAACTTGTTGAAGTCTAGTAGAAATCTAATTCATTTTCCGAATCGAGCCGTTAGTCTAATATTAGTCTTAATTGGTTCGATTGTATCAAAATTCACCAATTTTAACTCAATTCTCTCTTGTTGAATGATGACAGTCCGTTAAAGTATTTTTTTGGTTGTCCTTCATTTAAAAAATAATTTATGAACATTTCTCTTATGCTTTTATTACTTAGTTGCCTTTCTAAATACATTAATATATCTACTAAACTCCCAAAAACTGTCTACAAACATTTTACATGACAGCTAATAATAAACTGTCTAGGGGGTCGATTCGGATTTTGAAATAGACATCTATTAGACATCTTTTAGATATCACCAAGATACGATAACGATATGTTTAAGATCTAACCTGTCAAATTTGACATTTGCGCGATTCTGGAGATACTCTTGAACGATTTCCACAGGATATGACTTAGAGATCTAATTCACATCTAATAGATATCTTACGCTATCTAACGTAAAAGTGACATTGGTTGCCGGAATTGCGCTGCAAAAGAGAACTAGTTGATATCTAAACTATAACGTATCTAGAATGGATCTAGTACGCGTCGTCGCTTGTGAATATCTTGAAGTTCGAATACGGCAGTTAGGGACCATCATTCGGAGCGATTTAAAGGAAGCTGAATAATCATATTAGAACCTAAATCAGTTTACCTATGACCCGTATATAATAATGTTATTATGATGACCCGTTGCATAATAATGTTAGTAGGATGCAAGGAACCAGGCAGTAGGGCACGCAATGCCTTTATGAATCTCATCAGTGGCCAATAATTAGCTTAGGGCTGGACGCTCGTTATTAGGAAACGGCTCTCAAAGCGATGGTAACCGAGTTACTGCGTGTTTGTGGCAACCCTAATTTAAGGAGTTTCATTTTAGGATCGCTTACACGGTTATGTTAGTAAAATACTAGGGGTCCACTGATTAACAGTCCGCCGGACGGTATCGGCCTGTCAGTTAAAACAAAATTTTGACAAGTCCGAACACTCTAAAAAAAATTTGGTTGGCCCTATCAATATTTTGATAGTCGTAATCAAGCGTCTTGATTCCATACGAGCCTAACAAGGACTTCGACATTTCAAATAAGGTAATTCTGATTGATCTTACTATTGCTATGTAACTGAGCCAACTAAGATCTTGTTCAATATATACATGAAAAAGAATTATGGTAACTAATTGACCCTAGTAAGATCAACTAAGCTTGATATTTATTGAATCAACCTACGTTACATAATTATGTCAACAAGTTAATAATAGATGCAAGGTATACAATTGTTAGGATTAATCAATACCTACTTTATTAGTTCAATCACAGATACACTTATTGTTTTAAGTAATCAGCTTTCATTGATTTATATAAGATCGTAATTGTTGTAATTAACTTAACGTCAACTAAGAAGAAACTGCTCTTAGTTGGTCTTCATTTTTTAGAGTGAAGAACTGACAGGCCGATACCGTCCGGCGGACTGTTAATCAGTGGACCCCTAAGTATTTTACTAATATAACCGTGTAAGGGCTTTTTTTTAGCATTAGAAATAAGGTAAACAATCTTGATGTGTCTTTTATTTGAAAAACACACTTTAAAAATATGTAACAATTACGAATCAAATACGATCATTTATATTCTTCTGCTTTCATAAGTAATAGTTACTGATTTTTAAACTGATTAACAGTCCGCCGGACGGTATCGGCCTGTCAGTTGTTCGGAACGGTCAAAATTTTGTTCTAACTGACAGGCCGGTACCGTCCGGCGGACTGTTAATCAGTGGGCCCCTTTTTAAAGCCTAATTTTCTTATCAGACCCTTAGGCCAAGCGAGCACTACGATTTTAATTTTGGCGACACGATTTTAGAATCGCGCTTTAATACATATTTTAGTCGTATATGCGCGCACTGACATATAACCACATACGTTGCATTTCTGCGACAAAATTATCGCACGACAAAAAATCGTATTACGCGCTTAGTAGCTAGCTAGCTTATGTTCTATCTTTATACTTCTTTAAGCTAAATAAAATGATTGAAGACACTGTGAAATTTACACAAATTGTTAACTTTTGTACTGGCCAATGTCCACAGAATAGACGCCACTTCTCCCGAAGGTTTTAGACCAAAAAACTAAACCGCGAAACGAATTTACTCAGTTGCTTCCTTAACCATTTTAATCTAAAACAGTCCATGCTTACTCTAAGATTATCTGCCCTATTCGAACTTTAAGATACGTCAATTAATAGATCTAGAAACGATATGGATTGGATGTGTCAGTGTCAAAACTGACGTTTTTGTTTGAAGAAACGTCACATTTGACACCGACATATCTAATCCATATTAATAGGATTCTATTAATTGACGTATCTTAAAGTTCGAAACGGGCCGTATTTTAACAGAGGTCTCAATTTTATCTTTCTTACAACCTGCAGCGGTATCATGGTCGCGTTATCACCTGTCACGTCATGCGTCACTTTCGCACTTACATACTTGTTAGAACGTGACAGGCATGGTGACAAATGATAAAAAGCCGGCCTTCTTACTTAGGTATTTACTTAAATTCGATCCAGATTTAAAAATATCCGACCTAGACACAAATCAGAGCTAAAAACCTGGAACATTGTAACATCCATCGCAGTTGTCCGAGAATACACGATCAGATTTAGCTATTCCGATCCCTAGGTAAGCAAGTAGCAACTCCAACGCTCTAGTTTCTCCAGAAACTTCTTCGCTCGTACAGCTATAAACTGTAGAATGAACTTTAGCAATAATAATAAACATTAAATCTATGTGCAAAAAATAGGCCATGAAGGCTACACTCACTCGTTTGCTCGTACTGACCTTAGGTACTTTGTTTTTCTAACAGGCCAATGCGAACGTGTACCTAACATTAAACTGATATTTGAATCAAATTGGTGGGTGTATTCTATCAACGCCATCGTGGCTGCTGGCAAGCTTCACATACGAGAAACATCGATATTTGAGTTTATAATGCCCATGAGGAGCCCAAGCGATATATCTTGCCTACCGCACAAATCGTTCTGCCGTTTTTTGCGGGGGGAAATGTGCACACACCACACAGTCGCACTTCTCACTCACTACATACAAAATCCAATCTGTATTGACGACATAAATACATAGAAAACGACGCATGTCAAAGACAAATCTTGCATACCTCGATCTCTTTTTGTGTACGGATGACTCACAACATGCACCGCGCTAGTTGTGTGCATGCATACTTACTTTACTCTTTGGTGCATGTCCAGTTGGGCATGTGCTTCGGCAGAGGGGAAATAGTGCGAAGGTCGACTCCCTTCCCGGTGTTGGTCGAAATTCCTACCTGTACTTTCATTCTGTCCCCCATGTGCCCAAAATCTGAAGTCTTTCTGTCAATCTTAAGGCTATGGATACACTGGTCCGACTCGCCCTCGTAAAGCAACGTATACACGAACAGACGATCCGGTAACAAGTTGTAAATAGCTAAATGACGTCACAACTTTATATCCGTCCAACTTGAATCGGCCGAAAGTTGCCTTTTCTGTTAATATTTAACTGTGGGCTTCATTACGTGTTATGTCTTGTAGTAGGCTTTGGCAAACTGCTTAAGGTGCAGTACTACTCTATTATGCTATCGAACACGGTGCATAGATAGCTTAGCCTGACTCTACCATACTATGGCCACCGAATAAATAACAGGTAACTGTACTAGGTACAGAAGGTTCACTCTCTAACAAAATACGTATATATGACCGCTAGGTGGCGCAAGGCGTCCTTTCTGTAGCGGTGCACCGGCACAGAATAAATAATAGTACAGAAAGACTCACTTTTAACTTTAAACTTTAACGTTAGGTTTACGATCAGCACAGATATGGCGGCTAGGTGGCGACAGCGCCACGCGCGACTTATGGCTTTCCCCAAAATTGGTGTGGAACGGATGTACTTTTAGCTACCTGTAGCAAAGCGACGAAATCGCGGAGTGAGCCACGCCTGGCACCGGATCCGCGGTAACTAAGGTAGAAGTACTAGTGCTCGACGCTGCACTAGTATTCGACATGGGCATTTTATGTCAAAGTGACAAAGATTAAATTTGAATACAGATAAATCTTCGCCGTTAAAATTTAACCTATATTACTTTGACATAAAGTGCCCATGTCGAATACTAATGCAGCGTCGAGCACTACCTAGTACTTCTACCTTACTATGGCTAGACACCAAAATTGGCGTGGGCCGCAGTTACTTATAGCGACGCGACGAAATCGCGGAGTGAGCCACACGGTCGCGTAGCCAAGATGCCAATCGCTTACGCTCCGTAGCGATCGAAACGCACTAATATGGAAGAGTGATAGAGAGACATAAAGCTTTTCGTTGTCGAAGCGATAGCGTTTGTAACCTTGGCTATGGCGTTATCCATAGAGTTATCGCCATGACACGTAATATAGCACATATTAGATCGTTCATTGTATCTCCGTCTGTCTCGAACGGAATCACTACTGAAGGTAATAGATTGCCGTTTCGTTTCGCTATTATTAGAAAGACAAGACTTAGGAACACTAGCTTTGTTATGAGAATCAATGTATATTTAATGGCACTTCTTGACTTACAACAGTTGCAATTAGGTATAAGTATATTATCTATACGTACGAGTTTCTTTACGTGATCGAATCAGAAATGAGGAGATCCGTAGACGAACTAAAGTCACCGGCATAGCCCACCGGATTAGCAAGCGGAAGTGGCAATCGGTAGGCCACATTGCACGCAGAGAAAATGGCCGATGGGGTCAAAAAGTGTTCGAGTGGAGACCACGGACTAGCAAGCGCAGCGTACGACGTTCACCGTCCACCCACAAGATGGACAGACGACCTTGTTTAAGGTCGCCGGAAGACGCTGGATGCGGGTCGCTTCCAACCGGCACGTATGGAGATCCAAGCGGGAGGCCTATGTTCAGCAGTGGACGTCTTATGGCTGAGATGATGATGATGATATTATCTATACTGTATAGGGCCTATAAGTGGCCCCCAACCACCGTTCGTTTCGTCGTCTGACATGTAAAAAAAACGAAAAATAGGTAAAAGCTTCATGTAGATCAGGGGTTTCCAAACTTTTATCTGTGGGCCATATTGCCCCTCAGAAACTTTCGCGCGGGCCACCGTCGGTTTTTGCGCCGGGTGGGTGTCTGGTTGCTGCTGTTAAGAACAGTTCCACTCTCAATGAATGCTGAACCCCTGGATCCTGGCTCCCGCGGGCCGGACAGTGGGCACTCGCTTTAGGTGGCGAGCCGGATTGGAACGCGTCGCGGGCCGGATTTGGCCAGCGGACCGGGGTTTGGAGACCCCTGATTTAGATATACACGCGTATTCGGGAAACGAGATAATCACAAGATCTAGAGACGATATAGAGATCAACTAGATTTACATTAGATATCGACTAGATGTGACTTGGATATCTAAGTCATAACTTGTCGAAATCGTTCAAGAGGACCTCCAGAATCGCGGAAACGTCAAATTTGACATATCTATCTTACAAATATCGTTAAATTATCCATATCGTAACTTGTTGAGGTCTAGTAGAGATCTATTTCATTTCCCGAATCAAGCCGATAGTTCGTTTTTAGGGTTCCGTACCCAAAGGGTAAAACGGGACCCTATTACTAAGACTCTGCTGTCCGTCCGTCCGTCCGTCCGTCCGTCCGTCCGTCCGTCCGTCTGTCACCAGGCTGTATCTCACGAACCGTGATAGCTAGACAGTTGAAATTTTCACAGATGATGTATTTCTGTTGCCGCTATAACAACAAATACTAAAAACAGAATAAAATAAAGATTTAAGTGGGGCTCCCATACAACAAACGTGATTTTTGACCAAAGTTAAGCAACGTCGGGCGGGGTCAGTACTTGGATGGGTGACCGTTTTTTTTTTGCCTTTTTTTGCATTGTGGTACGGAACCCTTCGTGCGCGAGTCCGACTCGCACTTGCCCGGTTTTTTTTAGCATTAGAAAGAACTTGAAAGAAGGTAAGCGATCTTTTAATTGAAAAACGCTTTTTAAAAATCCGTAACTATTACTTATGAAAGCAGAAGAATATAAATGATCGTATTAGGTTCATAATTGTTACATATTTGCCGTAACTTATTTTAAAAATTTATTTTTCAATTAAAAGACACATCAAGATTGTTTACCTTATTTCTAATGCTATGCCAAAGCTCAAAGTGACCAAATATATACGAACAAGTACAGTCAGTATCTTGAAGATTCCCCAGGGGCAATCTATGCTATATTTCTTCCTGCTCTTAGCAACTAGGGACTAGGGCAATTTACCTATATATCATCATCATCATCATCATCATATCAGCTAGAGGACGTCCACTGCTGGACATAGGCCTCCCCCAGAGAGTGCCACAATGACCGGTCTTGCGCCACCTATATATCATTTTCTTATAATTTAGGAACGCGGAATTAATTTTTACACAAATGAAATTTATACCAAAAACTTATGTGAGTTTGAATCTGCCTTGTGCTAATCACTTTAATTTCCCTGCCTAAAATATTTTTCTCTGATTTTGTTTAGGTAGTATAAAGCATTATAGTGCAAGTAAATTATTAATTATACTTAATTATCTCAATCTTCGGAACCCAATTAAAAGGTTCCTTATTATAATTCCATCCGACATCCGATGATCACAAATTCAACTTCATGGAAACACCACCTTGATTTTGAATTGTATAAGCATGTCATAAAGTTGCTTTTGCAATGACAATGGGAAATAGGATTGGGAAAGCGAACGTCTGTAGGGGCCCGGTTCGGATTTTGAAATAGACATCTATTAGATATCTTTTAGACATTACCAAGACACGATAACGATATGTTTAAGATCTAACCCGTCAAATTTGTCATTTGCTCGATTCCACAGGATATGACTTAGAGATCCAATTCACATCTAATAGATATCTTACTCTATCTAACGTAAAAGTGACATTGGTTGCCCGAATTGCGCTGCAAAAGAGAACTAGTTGATATCTAAACTATAACGTATCTAGAATGGATCGTGTCGTCTCTCGTGGACATCTTGAAGTTCGAATACGGCAGTAGGATACACTTTAGCCTCCTAAGGCCCAAGGTCCTACCTATAGTACCTGTTCATTTAGATGAAATTTAAATCCTATTTAATTGGAACAGAGTCGCCTTTGCTTTGTTTCGTTCAATTTTCCAACAACGAAAAATCAACTCTATTTCCTACAATGGAGGTTCAAGTTCCAGTGGCAAATTTTGGATCTTTCATTTGTATGCCTTATGATGTTAGGGCGCGTTTTCATTGAGAACAATTCTGGTTTTACAATTGGTTATGGTTTTGATTTTGTTTTAATGACGTTGACGATCGTCTTGATGATCGGTGCGCATCATCACGACTTTCAGGGCTCGATTCGGAAAATGAATTAGATTTCTACTAGACTTCAACAAGTTACGATATGGATAATTTAAAGATATTTGTAAGAATAGATATGTCAAATTTGACGTTTCCGCGATTTTGGAGGTCTTCTCCAACGATTTCGACAAGTTATGACTTAGATATCGAAGTCACATCTAGTCGATATCTAATGTAGATCTAGTTGATCTCTAAATCGTCTCTAGATCTTGTGATTATCTCGAAACCCGAATAGGCCTGTCATTTCATTTTGCATGCACCAATCAGTTTAAGCGATGTGATGGTCGTATCAAAACAAGTTTAATAACAGTAACAAATGTATAAATCAGAATCAGCCTCTAATGGCAGATTCTCAAACTCGGGCGATTTCGTTCTAATTGTAATCGCTCTACGGATTGTAATTACTTTAATTTTTTATGTAAATAAATGTATTGAAATCATAGTATAAAAAATCACTCTCATTCACATGAATGAATGATCAACAATTCTTATCCGGATTATGAAATGCCCTAATGTGGCTCGCAAAACCAAACTTTGCCTTAAAGATGCGGTCACACGATGCGCAATGGAGTTGTCCAGTCGAGTTGCGGGTGTATGTGTAGGAGGGCTTAGGTCACGTCTTGCGGATCCATCCGCAACCGCTTATCCGCAATTGCGCATCCGCTCGCTCCATCGTAGGCCACGTCTACGACTCGGCTAGTCTGTGGCCATGAGTAAGCCCATTCATAATAAAAAAAATAAAAAATAAAAATGAGGAGAATGAGAGACTGCCCAAAGCAATTTTCTATTCGGAGCTCTCTTGTGGAAAGCGGAAGCAGGGGGGCCAATACCTGCGACATAAATCCTGAGGGTCGTGAAGTTGGAATCGACACAGTGTGAATTTTAATTATTTTGTGCTGAGCGTTCCGACTGAACATCTAGCGACCTTCACCAAGGAGGAGTTTTGGCCGAAGGGTGTCAAGTTCCGGAGGTTCCGCTGCCGGCTCCTTGACACTGCGAGGGTGCAAACTGCATCGCAGCCATAATTGTGTTTTTAGTTTTAATATGACAGACACCCGTGTTTGATTCTTAACTCTATGGACACAGAACGGCGTACTGTAAGACGGACCAATCAGCATGCGAGGTGCGTTTCCTCGTGTGTCGGTTCACAATTTTACGGTTTCTTGTCGATAGATTATAATCTACCGAAAAACAATCCGTAAAATTGTAATCACTAAGTTACGGTACACAATCTTTCGACAGTTTACAATCTCGCTAGTTAGATTATAAACTAACGCTTTTTACAATTTTACGGTGACATATATATTGTATGGTAGTTTTAAGGTATTTATCTATGGGCCAATATATTGCCTGAAAATAAATGTTTTCATTTCATAAAGACGTTCTCAAACGCCACCTCGTCGCTAGCGGGGTACCGACTGACTGCTGGGAGGGCATTGCATTACAAAGATTGGAATGGCGTTCTAGTGTTCATAAGAAAGTAGATCAATTTGAGCAGCAGCGTCTGGAAGACCTAGATGCTAAGCGTCATATCCGCAAGACGCGATCTAAACCCTTCCCACACATACACCCGCAACTCGACTGGACAACTCCATTGCGCATCGTGTGACCGCATCTTCAAGACAAAGTTAGGTTTTGCGAGCCACATTATGGCTCCTCTACACGATGGGCCAACGCCGGCCACTCCAAGGGACGCATTTATGCGTTAGAGGGAGCAAGTGATATTGCTATCTCATTCTACCGCATGGCTGCGTCCCTTGGAGTGGCTGGCGTTGGCCCATCGTGTAGAGGAGCCATTAGGGTATTTCATAATCCGGATAAGAATTGTTGATGGAGTCGCCATTGCCGGACACGGCAAGGAAGGAAGAGAATAAAAAAAATACAAAAAGAAAACATTTTTATTAAATGTCATAAATACTTCACTCATAAGAAATAGGTACAGTATCAGAAAGGTATTACCTGGAAATACATTAATTTAAAAATAAAGGGCTAGGTATTACCTGGAAATACATTAATTTAAAAAAATATGCATAGTTGCTGACACACGTAGCATATTTACATCACCTAACTGTTTTGAATGATTCACTGTTAGATTCTGCGTCGAAATATCGGGAGCTCGAAAACAAATACAGAAGGTTATCCCGGTCGATATAAGTCTAGTCGTAATATATTTACATTAATTTCTAAATGGTTTACTTGGTATTTCTTTACAATCAGGTATAAGCTCGTTTGCTGGTGGCTTAAAAAAATTGTAGTATTCATGTATTTTTGTTTATTAAGCAACCAAAGTCAAAGTGAGTTAGATAAGACGTAACAAAAGCTCGCTTAAAATTCAATACCCGCAAACGTCCAAAAACTTCCAAAATATCCAACAAAAACTTCCAAAATATCCGGCAACTCTGCAAATATTCAAGATTCGGTTAAATATTTAAAGCAACGACCATCAGATAAATTTGATTAATCCAACGAAGTTTCCTTCTTATTATAATAAACTAATTAATGATGAAGCGGACAATTCATTATCGAGCAAAACTGCCTTCCAAACAATAATGATAATAAGTGTAATTAATTATAGGAAGTTGGTTGAAGACGAACTGAGGAGGCGCGGTGGGTTGCTGGCCGGTTGGAGCGAAATTTGGAGGAGGTATCTATTACTTACTTACTAGGGGAGACCGAGGTGAGTTGTGAACTTGTGACAGAGGAGAGTTGTGCCATTGTCGATTTTTTGGAATCTATTAACTAAAAACTAGGTCGCAATAGCGCGCGTTTGTTAGTTCAAGTTGCGAGCTAACAAACGCACACTGTTGCGAGCTCTCCTATTAGATTCCAAAAAATCGTCAATGTCACAACTCTCCTCTGTCACAACTCACCTCGGTTTTCCCCTACTTACTTAGGTACTCCTCTGGCGCAGCGACCTAAAGTGTGTCTTGGCCTGCTCGCCACTGATCTCGGTCCTGTGCATGCCGTTTCTCGCCAGTTTTCAACCCAGAGGTCGCGTAGATCAGCGTCCACCACATCATCACATCGATACCTAGGTCGACCGACCGGGTGGCGTCCTATCGGTCTATTACGGTTTTTGCATTTCAATAAAGTATTAAAATGAATGTCGTTAGGTACTACACTTTTAATGCTTTTGAATGCCATTATTTTAATGCTTTTGGAAATGCCGCATCTTACACGCGCTAAATGGAAAAGAATGGCGGGAGTGGTGCCAGCAGTTGTCTTCTACATCACTATTACATATAAGTATACATTATATTATGGCTATATTAGGTTATCAATGTTAATACGAACACTAGCCACGCAAAAAAGGCAAAGAACGATTTATACTTATATTATTTTCCGTATAACGCAGTATGGCTACGAAGAATTGATATATAATCACTTCTTCGTCATAAAATGCCGCATCTAAAGTTGCTGAATATTGTATAATAAAATATGCTACGGAGAAATAATTATATTAAGTACGTAAACACTTCTTCATTAGAAATTATACCGGTTGCTTCCTGTAACAGGAGCAATAAATTAAACTAAAGGCTGTACTCCTCTAACTGACCAACATTTGTTCAGCAACTTTTAAAAATTATGAATCCCTTAGACTTCCTCTTTTTCATACAAAATAAAAATTACCTTCAATGTACACTGACATCAGTGTGTTTGACGTTATTACTAGTCACGCTTTTAACATAACATTTGCAATACATTGCGTCTTAGAATAAACTTTAAAGTGTAATAAAAATCAAACCATGAGTTATTTTTAAAAGTTGCTGAACAAATGTTTGTCAGTTTGAGGAGTACAGCCTACAGCTTAATTTATTGCTCCTGTTACAGAAAACACACTGTATATTATGCCGCATCTAAAGTTGCTGAATGGCGTAGAAGGGTGTGAGTGGCGGGGTCAGCCGTTGTCGTCTACTGATGGCTTTAATCATTATTACTTATAATTAAAATTTAGATGGAACATCCTATTGTCTGCACTCGTCTGTGTGCGTGGACATTTATATAAGTCTTTCGTTAATAATGTTACTGGGTTGGTTAGTAGGTCAGTAAATTATATGGAAAGCGATATATGCAATATGAATCATTATAATTCAAGTTATTGTGGAAAAGAAGATCTGCCTTGGACGGTAGAGTTTACAAACATCTTTCATCATCCGTATTGGGACCGTGCGCGTTGGAGGGTCTGCCATCTTGTGGCCTTAATCGGAAATATGGTCATGTACATTGCCAAAGCAAGTGCTATCTACGTTTACTACGGCACGTTTCCTTGTGCATAGTAAGGTTCTGCCATCTTATGGGCTACATTGGAAGCATAAACGACACATTTACGCCTCTCAAAAATCTAATGTCTCCTATGCTGTCCCATATAGTTCATGCACGGGGCCTATTGGCATATGGCCATGGAAAACGTCGGCGCCCTTCCTTCTTACCTACCTTCTTCTTCTTCTTCGTGTTAGGGGCTATATAATATAAGGCTCCAAAGCCTATGTATCACTGCAACCATCGCTGACCTATTGTGATAAACAAACCTGCAACTTCAAACAGCTGCAGGATCTTTTTGATCTCGGGCGCAATATGTTGTCCGCCCAGGATTCAGGAGTCACGAGTATTACGCATTAGGCAAAGGCTCTGTGAGAATGTGCAAGAGCATCTCCTATGCGGTGAATGCAGTGAATGAATGAATGGAAAGTGTCTAATTGAAAACACATTAGAGCCATCATTACACATGTATTTACTGGTGAGTCAACGGTCCCTAGATGTCGCTCCGATGTTGTCAGTGTCGCGATTAGGTGCCGCCATAAAAGTATTAATTGCACACCAAGACGACGCCCGTGTGGAATTACAGTATATGCTGAAACATCAAATAAACACGAACTGTTGCCTTCATGTCACACTTACGTACGAATTTACAAGTACAACAAAGAGGCAACAAGTCGAACGGGGTTCGCGGTAGGCCCTCAGATCTTTAGTGCATAATTATTTTCCGTATTTTCACGGAAACGCTCGAACGTCTTGCTATTTCAGTAAGTCTCGGTACAAAACGTACTGAGGTTGACTGAAGTAGCATGACAATTACGAACGTTTCCGAGAAAATACGATGGAAAACAACTATGCACCACATGTCTGTATCATTGATACAGTTCAATTAAAGAGGTAAGGGCCGGTACAGGCGATCTGCAACCCGACTGCAACTTATATGGAAACTGCACGCCGACGTTGCAGTTGGCGTGCCGTCGTCGTGCAGTTCCCATACATAGAACTCCGTCTGTATAGGCCCTAAGCTAAGGGTTGGCAAAAATACTTTCTTACCCTATATTCGCCATTGTTACATAATTTCGCCTTAACTATGGCGTTTAGCAATGTAACATTTAGGATTAGGAATAAGTTTTAGCATAATTTTCATTACAGAACTAGTAATAAGAACTAGTAAATTTTCAAATTATTTAATATTTTCTGTAATTTTCATAATAAAAAAATGTTAAGGCGAAGTTGGGGGCAGCTGGTGATATCGGTTATTTTGGTATTTTTATTTATTTACTTCAAAACCATTTTTATTGTGAATTCAAAGAACATATATTTCTTGGTAAAATTATTATTTTATATGGGGAAATTTGGGCGCCAAGTTGTTTTACCAATCCTAATTTTCGATAAATTGCAACTTTGATAACAGGATTTCCATATACCTACATATAGGTAAGCATTCAGACTATACATATACTAAATACTTAGGTAAAGTAACAGTTCTTCAAAGAATAACGAATGTGCGAAGTTTCATCTGCCTTCCTCTCTTGTCCTCAAATAAGCAACCATAACAATTAATTGATATAAGTACTAAGAGGCGCGGCGATGATAATTGTGGTATAATGCCAGCGGGTGACTCATCGTGTCGCAGATTAGGCCATACACGAACATCTAATCATATGTTCTGCCAGTTTAGAATAATTTTGTTGCGAATTTGATTTGTGTATGACGCTGACGATTTTGATTTGGTTCTTACTTGTCATTTTTGGTTGTACCATCGTGCCGTAGATTAGGCCATACACGAACATCTAATCATATGTTCTGGCAGTTTAGAATAATGTTGTTGCGAAATTGATTAGTGTATGACGCTCATGATTTTGATTTTGTTCTCATAATTTTTTGTTGTACCATCGTGCCGTAGATTAGGCTATACACGAGCATCTAATCATAATATTCTGGCAGTTTAGAATAATGTTGTTGCGAATTTGATTAGTATGTGACGCTGAAGATTTTGATTGGGTCTTACTTGTATTGTGCCTTTGACTGGCTAGGGCCTAGGCCATACCCGATGTCAAATCCCGTATCGATATTGCAGTTCATTGAAAATAAAGCAAAAATACGTACCCTAAATCCTCCTTTAGCACATAACTTCGCCTTAACTAGCAAGCTTTAAATCATAATTCTGCTATAATTGTATCATGGGATTCATGGGTGTATCCAACATTTTATGATAATTTTGGTATAGCTTTCATGATTAAAAAAAATATTAATCGAAGTTGACGACGGGTGGCAAAGCCGCTATTTTGGAATTATTTTAACTTTTTCTTTGGTATATTTCCTTGTAAAATTATTATTTTAATATTGTATATGTACTTACTTGGGCGAAGTAGGGCACCAATGGTGGTCTAAAGGTACTCTACGATATATAGTTTTGCCAACCCTGATTTTCAATTAATTGCAAGATCGATAACGGGGTATGTTTTATATAGATATTTTACAAGTTATATTAAAATTCTCACTTTAATTAACAATCTGTCTCGATCTTAAGCACGCCGGGTGCATCCTTAACTTCCAACATCAATATTCAACCAGAGCGTTTATTATCATATCTCATTATACGAGTTAGTGCTTGTAGCTGCCCCCTTCTTAGGTTATGACCTTACAAGTAAGCACTAAATTTCGCTCTTAGAACAACAACAAAAAACAACCTTAAATTTAAGAAGTTACATTTCAAAATCGATTGGCGTTACACAGTTATAAAGTCGAGAATCAGTTTCGGAATGCAATTTGGAAATGAGATCTGGAGGGGTTACCCTTGGGGTGGAGGGTGGCCGCTATTATTTATAAGGGGGGTCAGCGAACGGATAGTTGGCCGGTAGGTTTTGTCTTGCGGCGTGACGGCTAGTGCGTTGGCATAAGTAGGTTTGGATTAGACACTGGGGGAAAGGGGATAGGTGTGTGATTTGACACTAATGTGCCAGTACGAGCGAGATGCATGAAGTAAGTTACGCACCGCTAGCAATTATGCTAATGTCAAACTCGTGGTAAGGCTTTTAAAGTCCTCTATTAAAATTGGCCAATTACCGAGATTTGACTTCATGACCACCACCAGGCTCCAATTTCACCACGGCTACAATTGTCAGTGACATATGTCGAGCGACAATTGTCAAGCGACAGGTGACATATTACAATTTTATAAAATATTTTCTATAGAAATACATACAAACATGACAGGCATTTTGCTACAATTGTATATTACAATTATGTTGTGAAACAAGAATAATTTTTTCTAGTCGACATATTTGTAGAATTGTCGGTGAATCTTGACAGGAAATGAGTTATATGTCGGAATTTCGTTACAATTGTAGTGTTTCTTGTGACAATTGTCATAAACTTAGCAAGAGAAATATCTGTTTTTTTCCTATATAATAAACTTTTTTTTAATAATTCAATGATGGTGGCAAACAGGAATACGGCCCGCCCGATGGTAAGTGGTAACCGTAGCCCATGGATGCCTGTGACGTCAGCAACAGTGATGTTTGACAATTGTCGCACTTGTCACCCTGGTGAAATTGGGGCCAGGGGTCACCCTTCCCTAACCTGAAACTAGTGGTCATAGGCTGGGAAGCCGCGTATAGGTATACAACCTACGAGTACCTCGTTATTGTATGAGACTATAGCGTAGGTATATACGCCTGTACTAATTAAAGTATATGTTGAACCTGTGATAAGGAAACTAATTAAAAACCTGTTTAATGAGAGCCACTCGACACGATATTAATTTCATGGCTATTTTATTCCGGAAGTTTGGTACCTCATTACCGTGTTCCCATTACACTATACTATCGACGCCGACAATGTTTCTGGAGTTGATTTAAAAAGACCGATAACTAGGAAATTCCCTGCGTAGTATACCTATACTTAAGGTGGCCACTGACGAGCCTTCCAACAGTCCAAATTGCGTGACCGCAATCCAAAATCGGTCCGTGAATGTCAAAAACGTACAATGTTTAATATTAGGATGCCGTCCATTTGGATGAATCCATGGAAACGGCATCCATTTGGAAGGCTCGTCAGTGGCCTGCTTTGGCTGCTTTACATTACTTACCCAACAAAAACATAAATGTGAAATGAGAGCCATGTTCAATATTAATATGTGACGTTGTTGACTCGCCGACAGAAGAATTGAGATCTATATACGGGTGCCAAGTTCTGTGCTGTGTAGAAAATCCTGAAATTATGATTATAATATTTATAATATTGCCATAAATTTTCATCGTGGTTAGTTATCACCTAGTAGAGCTGAGTCATGGCTCCTCTTCACGTTGGGCCAACGCCAACGCCAACGAGGGACGCATTTATGTGTTAGAGGGAGCAAGTGATATTGCTATCTCATTCTACCGCATGGCTGCGTCCCTCGTTGGCGTTGGCGTTGGCCCAACGTGAAGAGGAGCCTTCACGCGAAGACGAATATTTTGGGCAAAGACACTGCCGCTTCCGCCGTGTGTGTTGTGACATACATTTTACAATATCATAAACATTCGATAGCCTGACATTACGTACGCGTTTGCGTTAAGTGTCATTTTGTATGGGATTTTGAGTTTCCGAAAAGTCCCGTTTAGCGCGCCTTAAAAATCCCATACAACAATATGTAGATATAACGCGAATGCACGTCACGCTATCGAATTAAATTTACACTAGGGCACAGAATAAATAATAGTACAGTCTCCCGCATGAGAGGAGGCCTGTGCCCAGCAGTGGGACGTATATAGGCTGAAATGATGATGATGATGATGACTAGGTACAGAAGACTCACTCTCTAACAAAACGCGTCTGTTACGATCAGCACAGATATGGCCGCTAGGTGGCGACAGCGCCACGCGCGGCTTATGGCAACCTTATGGCGAACGGATGTACTCTTAGCTACCTGTAGCAAAGCGACGAAATCGCGGAGTGAGCCTCGCCTGACTAGGGGTCCTGAGGGTATACCGTCAACCATGTTCAACTTGTTGCCTCTTTGTTGTACTTGTAAATTCGTACGTAAGTGTGACAGGGACACACGTCGAACGTGGTTCGCAGTAGGCCCATCGTAAGTCAATGAAAACACACACTAGGTACGCAAACACGCACCATATAACTTGTAGTACAATAAACACGTAAAAGTGTTAATATGTTCATTAACATAAATTAAAGTCGGGCTGGTTCTTTTAAAACAATTCACCATTACTTTGAACATGAAATTGTTTAAGTCAAGTTATTTATAATAATGTAAGTAAGTAGGTACCTACATTTAGTGGTATTGTAGTGTGTTAACAAAATATAAGCGTGGGAATATGTGTAATATTCATACACGCAATTCAATTTTAATATATTTTAGAGTTTATCTAAGCTAATTTTGCACCATCTTGGACATACTGCCGTATTCGCACTTCAAGATATCCACAAGAGACGACACGTAATCGATCCATTCTAGATACGTTATAGTTTAGATATCAACTAGTTCTCTTTTGCAGTGCAATTCGGGCAACCAATGTCACTTTTACGTTAGATAGAGTAAGATATCTATTAGATGTGAATTGGATCTCTAAGTCATATCCTGTGAAAATCGTTCAAGAGTATCTCCAGAATCGCGCAAATGTCAAATTTGACAGGTTAGATCTTAAACATATCGTTATCGTATCTTGGTGATGTCTAAAAGATATCTAATAGATCGAATCGGGCCCATAGAGTCTGTACGGAAAGAGAAGAGTCGTGGAACACACCGACTCTATCAGGTTATCAGATGACGAAGCAGTGGCGCACCATTGTTCCATTTTTATCGCTCGTCACCAAGCCTGACACGTTCTAACAAGTAGACATGTAAGTGCGAAAGTGACGGGCATAGTGTCAGGCGATAACAATGGAACCATGCTGCGCCCGCAGATCATACTGTCTCCACCTATATTATAACTTAACTACCCTTGATACGATTGACGGCGCGATTCGGAAAGTGAATTAGAGATTAACTAGATACGATATAGTAAAGATATGTGACGTCCCACGGATAAAGATAAATAAATTATGAATTATGAAGGTACCTTATGGCGGTTGGCGCTTATGATTATTAACGTCGCTACAATATTATTGCGGCGCTATGCGACGTAAGCGCCAGCCGCCATAAAGTACCTTTTGTCGTGGAGCGTCACATAACTTTACTATTTCATATCCTTTACTATTTCATATCTAGTGAATCTCTAATTTATTTCCCGAATCGCGGCGCCAGCCGCCATAAGGTACCTTTTGCCGTGGAACGTCACATATCTTTACTATTTCATATCTAGTGCATCTCTTATTCATTTCCCGAATCGAGCCGTGAATCCGATAATCATACAAACATACCGGAAAATATCTGAATAGTTCAACAATACAGATGCATAATGAATACGCTGTCAAAACAAATTAAATATTAGTATACCTTCGCCCTGCGCCTGGGCCGGTGAAGGCATAAAGAGGCGTATGAAGGCTCATTAGGTCGCGGTATCGTCCATAAATACATTATCGCGGGCAAGGGGGGCGCTGTTATTCCTATAGATTACACTATAATCCAGTGTAAGGGTCATTGTATTTATGCGGCGGCCGATCGTAAGATCAGGCAGATCGCAATGTTCCTGTGTAATGTTTTGACGATAGTCACATTAATCCAAGTTAAAGGTAGGATGAGTTCGTTAGGTTGCTTTAGATGCCCGAAGGGCAAACTGCCCAGAAATAGGAGCCCCGCTTAGCGGGGCTCCGTCCGCTCAGGGAACGAGTCAAAGATTTTCACGTTTCACGATATGCCTGATCTTACGATCGGCCGCCGACATTTATAAAGATCAGTTGTTGATCAGTTGAGTGTTTATCACCCTTAGGTAAATTATTCGAGGTGAGGTAAAGGTAGCCGAGCCACTTTTACTATCGGCCCAACCTCTTTTTTTATAGCCTGTCCCAATGCTAGGCAAAACTCTCCCCTTGGTCGACTCAACCTCATTAATCGCGAAAAAAATGTTGCTCTCCATAAAAAACATCGACATCTGATCAGGCAAATTATATGGAACAAAACAGTTTTTTTTTCGCAATTCCGGGATTAAGCTCACAGTAAGTTGCATAGTTATATAAGCAGCAAGAAAAGTCTGCAGCGATTTTGATAGCCCACGCAGTGCAAGTGTTATTTTAAACGTCAAACTTCTATGAAATTATGACGTATAAATAACACTGCGTGGGCTATCAAAATAGCTGCAGACTTTACTTAGTCTAGCTCTAAGCTTTGAAAAAGGACCAAGTAAAACAAAAACTTCGGAGACTCAGGGGTCGCGTGTATAGCAGAATGGCTGAGTGTTATGGTAACATTCCATTTCTAACCGCAGCTGCACTACCGGTACTGAACGCGTCGCTGTCATTGTCAATTTCCATAGTAAAATTGACAGTAGTGCAGCTGTCGTTGGAAATGGAATGTTACCCTCGGCTAGTGATGGGAATACGGGGGCAGAAGGCGGTGGGTTATCGAATTAAAACTTCACAAGCAATAGTGAACGCCGTATTAGGACGCCAAGTATGATTTGCTTGGAATAACGTTCCGATATACGTAACAAAAATATCAGTTAGGTAAGATTTTAGACTATGACAATTTTAACTCACATTTATAGACGACCAACGCGAAATTTATTCAATTACCTTTATTTACCGACGTTTCGACCGTCTATAAATGTTTTTTTTTTTAATTTATTTATCATAAAGTACACAACACTTTTATAAACGTTATATTCCTCGCCAAACTGCAATTGCAGTTTGTTAATATGTGAGTTAATATGTGTTCAAAACGCGGAAGTTTTAAATATTATATGCCATATTTCTGATAAATACAAGCAGGTAATTTAGAAATATTCATAATTAGGCATGTATAACACGTTGATGCAAACATACATAGGTACAACCGTTTTTATTGTATGGACTCACAAACAAACAAAAAGCTTTTACTGATAAACCCCTCGTTGCTGAAAAAATCAAAAAGCTTTAAATTTAACGCTAAATAAAAGCAAAGAATATTTAAGTAAACAGAATTTTATTAATAATTTTATTTCGTCATACTAGAGTTAGACCAAGAAAAGTCTGCAGCGATTTGATAACTCACGCAGTGGAAGTGTTATTTAAACGTCATAATTTCTTGGAAGTTTGACGTTTACAATGACACTTGCACTGCGTGGGCTATCAAAATCACTGCAGACTTTTCTTGGTCTGACTCAAATTACATACAATTACAAAACATACGCAAAACATAATGCGTTACTTTTGAACTAACACGATAATATTGTAGCGTGGAACGGAACGCGCGGGGGGAGGGGATCGAGGTAAGGGTACTGGCTACGTAATTAGATTTCCAAAGTCCGAATACACTGCTCGTACTTGTCTTCATAATAATGTGGGGGGCGCGCAAGGGTTTGATACTTGCTTAATATTTCACTACCCGAATAATTAACATCAGTTAGGTATACTTTTGCACATTGCACGTAGAACCGATGGCCATTGGGGCGAAAAGGTTCTCGAGTGGCGACCACGTACCGGAAGGCGCACCGTGGATAGACCCCCTGCAAGGTGGACTGATGACGTAAGACGCGAGAGACCGCTGGATACGGGTGGCGCAAGACCGGTCATTGTGTCACTCTTTGAGGGAGGCCTATGTCTAGCAGTGAACGTCCTCTGGCTGATATGATGATGATGATGAGGTATACTTTTTACAAACTAGTAATATACTGTGAAAAGTACATCGACGATCTTTAAAGTAAGCACTCATGTTACATTTCAATAACATTTGAAAGTTTCTTGAGACACTGACACATTTAATATACTTATGTATTACAAAGGGTCACTCACGTATTTTATGTCGACGATTGCTCGACATGTTTCTTTCCATAATTCGTTATCCTAATCCTCGGAGCTCCAAGGCATTGGCAGACTGAGTCTGTGAATATGACTAGGTACCGTATCAGGAACAAATGGCGTAACATGAAAAAGGCAGAGTTCAGCAGTGGAGGGGATTGTTGCAAATTTGATTTGATGAACGGGGGTTTGTTTTGATTTGTGGCCAATGTTAGCCAATTACGAGACGTAGTTATTGTATTAGACATCAGAGGAAGCAAATGTTATTACGATTTCGTTTCATCTCATAATTTGCTAAGGTTGATCCACCTTATAGAGAGGACATAGTTGCGGTTGTAATCACGGCACAAGTTTTCATTTTATTATACAACCGCGCGTACTTAACCGACAATTTATATGTACAGTGTGGAATCCGTCATCGCGATCCTGAGCAATGAGGGAACGAGAAAGAAGAAGAATCCTTACGTGTCCTTAGAAAGAAATATAATAATCAGCCTAAGTACCAAGACCGCGCAGCCCCCACTCAACATCGAGGTATCGGATATTTAGTTTGCTTTGGGCCGGCGGGGCGCGCTTAAGTCCAACTATAAATTAGGAAGGGGTACCGTTTCATTAATCACCCATACGCTGTTATTATTAATTAACCCCCTTCGAACTAGTATTAGCTATCGATCGGTGTCGCCTTTTTGAGGGTAATACGGTCAGTGAGTTTCGTTAATGAGTTATTGAAATTATGTTGGAAATTATATTGATCGTATCGCGTCAGGTTGATAAATCACATTATAAAGATGAAAAATCAGTTTTTGGCAAAAATTTCATTTTTGGTACAAGCTTTTATCGCTGACTGTACTTTTCTTACGACAGACAACTAATACTCATCGAGACAATTCTAAAAACCACAGAGTTCCTATGGTCACCTCCTGTCTCCATCATCAGATCAGCTCGATGGTACCATAATATTGCATTGTCATCTGATTTATACATGCATGCAAAATTTCAGCTCAATCGGAAACCGGGAAGTGGATCAAATTTAACTTGCAAGATTTGATTACACACAGACAGACAGACAGACAACGGTCAGGTGAAACTAAATAAAAACTTGTAAAAACTGTTGGTACTGGAGGCCTAGCCAAGATGACATTAGTTGATAGAAACACGCGGCAGCGAGAACCACGTTAGACATGTTGCCTCCCTGTCACACTTACGTACAAATTTACAATTGCGACAGTATGACGTATGCGTACGTAGAGAACGCCCTCTACACAGAGTTTCGCGTAATATTCCCTATTAAAACTGCAGCTGCATAATACGGTCATTAGCCGTTAATATTGCCTATTTGGCTATTATTGCTGCCAAAAGCCTTCGCAGACAATTAAACAATCGGGATGGCTATGGAACAAGGCAAGAAGCAATTGGGATGGCTGTGGAAGGCAAGAAGCTGGATGTTGCCATGCTGGGGCGGTTTACAGTGGCAACAGATTTTTCATTGTTTTTTTTTTTACTTTTTTGGCCAGTACTTTACTTTCAAAATTAAAAGTGTGTGATGATAACGGAGTTTATAATCCTCTGTATATTTAAATTTGAAAACTATTGAAAATCCACTGATAAATTTAAATGACTCAAAAAGTAAAACAAAATGAGAGCTGGGTGAATTGTCAGCCAGGAGAAAATAGTAGCAGAGTTTGTTAGAAGAACTCTTGTACTAGGTACGTTATATTATCGTACTTGATAGATGGCCCTTTGTGGACCCTTATAACTACCACAAAAATGCATGTGTGGATAATTTAAATGCCATGAAACCAGGATATAAAGAGTGACCCAGAAGACCGTAACCATAGCTACGAGTGAGAAGTAAGCAATAACTTTACAATGGTGAAGGGAAGAATAAGTCTCCGCCTACGCCTACGCCTCGGCTAGTCTGTGGCCATGAGTAAGCCCATTCATATAAAAAAAAAGTAATATAAAACATAATAATGAAAAAAAAAGTTTTCTGCTAACAAACTGCACAGCAGCAATAATGTTAAGTAGCAATAATGACATTAATTACTGTAACTTTCCTTTTTTTAGAATAAATAAATTTAAAAAAAAAACTTAATTCACACATCTGTTTAAAAATGCACGGCCACTGCGGCACGGCCTGGCTCTCTGGCTCATTACTGGAGTTCGGATCATTGTTTCGGCTCACACAATGGCGAGTTCGCGCCCTGTCTTCGGTGTTCGCCAGTGTTGCCGACACGACTGTGTCGAGTTGACATATGAATGTGTTGACACGACTGTGTCGAGTTGACATATGAGTGTGTCGAATAGGCCCTACAGCAGACCAGCGCTAGCATTATACTGAGTTAGGCCCATTTCATGATGCACGGTAAATTTAAATCGTGGTGTAGAGATTTATTGCGTATTGATAAGAACTTGCCCGCCAGCATAAGGCAATTGCAAAAATATTATAAATAACGTTCCTCCCGACAAACAGTGAATTAGGTGATCCCCGTACTTCTTGTGCGATATAGTAGGGACAAGGAATACGTTACACTGGTTGTGGAGACGAAATTATAATTCACGATAAACACATAAAATTATGTTTCAATATGGGCAGTATAACGGATCGGCCTGGATCGTGCCAGCGCGTGTATTTGAGCAAGCTCGACGAGCCTCTCCATCCCTCCCTCTCCGGTGTGACCAATGCTTCTGCGTCCTTGCAGCAGAACTGCTGGCTGGCGCAGTCACTTAACGGTTAACGGTAACGGTTTCAATATGGGCAGTATAATAGTAGTTTTTTTTTAAACTTAGGCCACATAATGGCTCCTCTACACGATGGCCCAGCGCCGGCCACACCAAGGCATGTCTGCGTCCCTTAACGTGGAGCCATAATGTGTCGACACCATTGGAAAGCACGAACTATTCGAGATGTGCTATTTGGCGACAGTGCGTAATTTACAGCCGTTCTTGTGCGCGTAATGCGTTTTATTACGCATTGCCATGTAATGAGGCGTTGATGTGTACAGCTCATTCTTATTTCAACTTTATATTTAAGGGGATAAAGTGGTGATTACCTTGAGCAGTACGCTGGCAAGGGATGACTTTGTTGCTAATGAGGAATGAGTTAAATTCAGTACAATATCTTTAATTATAATGCGTTGTCCCATTCAGCTTTAAGTATTACCGATTGGCGAAAAAAGGAAGCACTGCTATTGTTCAAGCGTACGCGTGTGCTTGTAGGTATGTATTATTATAAGCTTTTAATTAACTAGCCCTGTTAGCATGTACTTAAGTTTGTTAGTTGGTTAGTTAGTGTTTTTAAAGACATTTTATTCAGGTTCCACATAAAAACTTAGATTGTTAAAAATTGGATTGTGTACGGAACTCTTGGAATGTGAGTCCGACTCGCACTTCGCACTTGAGCGGTTTTTATGGTCAAATTTGTTATTTTCCTCCGTAGCACAAAATTTTAAAGGGCAGAGAATTACGCCGATACCTCTTCTAATAGAATACCTACAAATGATTTTGTAATCACGACTCATTTGAGGAAATAAGTTTGATAGTTTGTTGAATTATCTCGCTGGGAAAAATCCACTTAGTAAAGGGAAAACCTAACCGGTAAATTAAGTATTTAAAACACGTCACTAATATGTATCATTAAGAGAATAGGTATTCTTAATAATAGTGTGTAAGTATATGCACCTTTTGCGGACTATAATTTATATTTAGTACCTAAATATATTGTATGCACTATCCTCTTAAGCAGGCGTGGCTCACTCCGCGATTTCGTCGCTTTGCTACAGGTAGCTAAAAGTACATCCGTTCCACCCCAATTTTGGGGAAAGCCATAAGCCGCGCGTGGCGCTGTCGCTACCTAGCGGCCATATCTGTGCTGATCGTAACAGACGCGTTTTGTTAGAGAGTGAGTCTTCTGTACCTAGTACTATTATTTATTCTGTGCTATGATTTATAATTTAGTAAATAGGTATGCACTATCCTCCTAAGGCCCAAGGTCCTACCTATAGTTCAATTAAATTTAAATCATATTCGATTGGAAGAGAGTTGCTTTGGCTTCGTTTCGTTCAGTTTTTAAACAACGCAATATCAACCCTATTTCCTACACTAAAGGTTCAAATTTTGCATTTTTCATTTGTATGGCTGGGAGGCTATGCCCGCAGCTTTTCCGGCAATAGAAATGCAGTGTCTTTTATTTTGATTAATCCGTAATCAAAATAACATACCTACCTACACGCCATCCAATAATTTACCTAATTAAGTGACATAGTTAAGGAGCCCACTGATTACCAGTTCGCCGGAAGATGTAAAGAACTGTCAGTTAAACGCAAAATTTGACAGCTCCGAGCAACTGACAGGCTGATATCGTACGGCGAACTGGTAATCTGTGGACCCCTTTACACAAAGCCAAAATGCCAGTCATTTTTCATAATTTCTCGCCCTAATTTTCAATACCTAACTCACCCCATTTTACGGTATGTATTTGTTTGTTACAAATACATACCGTAAAATGGGGTGAGTTGGGTGAAATTTGACTTTCAAACCTCGATAAAATTTTATTTTTACATGTGAAAACTGAATGGTGTATATAATAAGTGGTTCGGACGTTTGTATTTTATTTTAGGTAGTTCCATTTCATAACTTTGACGATAAAGAGGAAAACCCACCTCACCCCGTAGTGCCTCGTATTTGGGGTGAGAGGGTTTTTCATACAAAGGTGATTTTGGAAGATTGTTGGATCGATTTTTTTTTATTATGCGTATTGTGCTATAGCCCCATTTTAAATTGGAATACATTATTTTTGTAGCAGTAGCCTTAAAATCCCTTCTCACCCCCCTCTCAAACCTTCTCTCCCCATTCATAACCCAACTCTCCCCGCGAAACCTACTCACCCCGTTTTACGGTACTAACGAGTAACTTTGTAACATATCCGTAAAATAAACACGCAATTTTGCACTTTACTCACCCGTAATAAGGCGAAGAATGTAGATATGTTTTTCGTCGACTGTGAGAATCGTAAAGAGTGGGGAAGATGGTTCAAATGCAGCCGACGTGAAATATGGGACCACACCGCGGTTGATGTAAGCTGGAGTGGAAACGGGTGTGACAGGGAATGATTTGGTGTGACGTTAAAGTCAGGTAAAGCCTGACAAGATTTTATTTGGCTCTGAGATAGTGTCGCTACATGCAGCTTACATATATGACAATATTGACAATAATGTGCGTATGGAAAGTATGTATATAGTCAAATAAAATGAAAAATTTTAAAACATTGTTTGTTGGAATGCTACGAATTCCTTCGTCATTTTATGTAGGTAAATGTTTTATTGTATCCAAAATATTTTTTATTTCAACATTGACAATCTTTGTTGGCATTCTTATGGTAAAATTGTTTCTAAATGCAATATATTTTCTTGTTTACATCGTTGACTTTAAATGAGTTTGAACGAGAACTAGGTTGCTTTACTACGAAAGATCACTTACCTACTAAAATACATAAAAAATGGGATTTGCAAATTATGTGCCATACCAGCCAAAAAGGTCGGGTTGTAACAGCAAAATCGGGTTTAGGATATTGATCAAAATGTATTTCTTTATTACTTAAAGTTCAGTTATTTTTTTAATTACTCAATAAGTTCGTCCAATTATTTTTTTCAGTGATTTTAAGATTTTCAAAGGTTGCACCAACTCTATATAAGCCCAGATCCTTTTTCAAGTAGCCATCTGCACCCGCAACTACGACCTTGACCGTTTCATTTCGGAAGCTTTCCTGTTATCTTCGCTTGGCGACCTCACATGAACTAATCGGCAATTTTGTTTGGGTTCCGTACCCAAAGGGTAAAACGGGACCCTGTTACTAAGACTTCGCTGTCCGTCCGTCCGTCCATCCGTCCGTCCGTCCGTCTGTCTGTCACCAGGCTGTATCTCACGAACCGTGATAGCTAGACAGTTGAAATTTTCACAGATGATATATTTCTGTTGCTGGTATAACAACAAATACTAAAAACAGAATAAAATAAAGATTTAAATGGGGCTCCCATACAACAAACGTGATTTTTGACCAAAGTTAAGCAACGTCGGGAGTGGTCAGTACTTGGATGGGTGACCGTTTTATTTTTTGCTTTTTTTTCATTTTTTTTTGCATTATGGTACGGAACCCTTCGTGCGCGAGTCCGACTCGCACTTGCCCGGTTTTTTTTTAATTTGGACATTTTTATGTCATTTCTACTTAGAGATAATAATATCATAGCATGGTTGGGGGACTTTTATGCTTAATACAAAATTTGGCTTGGCACTGACTTGAAACTTTTTTTTTATATTAAAGGAAATTTTTACACAAATTGACTAAGCCCCGCGGTAAGCTCAAGAAGGCTTGTGTTGTAGGTACTCAGACAAGGATATATTTAGAAAACAACCATGACCAGGATTCGAACCCGGGACCATCGGCTTCATAGGCAGGGTCACTACCCACTAGGCCAGACCGGTCGTCATATATAACATAATGCTAAACGGGAGAATATTTTATTGTATTCTTTTAGAAGTTGGATTTTCTTTTATTTTGGTCCCATATAAGTAGACGTTTGATCCTGAAATGTCACTATAATTCGTTTTTTAGCATTAGAAAGAACTTGAAGTAACGTAAGCGATCTTGACATGTCTTTTAATAGAAAAACGCTTTTTAAAAATCAATAACTATTACTTATGAAAGCAGAAGAATATAAATGATCGTATTAAATTCATAATTGTTACATATTTGCTGTAACTTATTTAAAAAAAATGTGTTTTTAATTAAAAGACACATCAAGATTGTTGACCTTATTTCTAATGCTAAAAAAACGAACTATAGCATATGGTTAAAGCATATACCTAAGTCCTGAGCCCGCCATGTCCTTATTGCAGTTTTAAATTTGTATTCTTTATAGAGGCCTCATGAGGACAGGGACTCAGGAGGCTAGAGGGGCCCACTGATTAACAGTCCGCCGGACGGTATCGGCCTGTCAGTTGTTCTGAACTGTCAAAATTTTGTTCTGACAGGCCGATACCTTCCGGCGGACTGTTAATCAGTGGGCACCTTAAAGACCAAGTAATACTAGCCAACATAAATTTGTTTGGAATTAGCGTCGGCCCCCGCCCCGGCCTCCTTCCGCAAAGGTATTTTGTTTGTTTTTTTTCGTGGATTTATGAATGAGTGTGTGGCTTTTGTTCGTAGCCAAGCCTATTAGCATTAGAAATAAGGTAAACAATCTTGATGTTTCTTTTAATTGAAAAACACATTTTAAAAATAAGTTACAGCAAATATGTAACCATTATGAATCTAATACGATAATTTACATTCTTCTGCTTTCATAAGTAATAGTTACTGATTTTTAAAAAGCGTTTTTTAATTAAAAGACATGTCAAGATCGCTTACCTTCTTTCAAGTTCTTTCTAATGCTAAAAAAACGAACTATAGGAAAGAAACCAAATTATATTTTTATGATCATATTTTGATTTACTCATCGTAAGATTCACCGTTCTATACTTAAATGTAAACATATTCGGACTTTCCTTTATTTTGTATTATCTATTATTTATAAGTTTTCATAGTGTTTTTATTTTGTTGTAATAATCTGACTAACATTATTAAAAAGTCTTAGACGTAAAAAAATTATCTATTTTAAATTTTAAGTAGGAGCAAAAACATACAGGAAACCAATAAAAAAATGTCAACTTAGTATAAACTTAAAATGGATATCCTAAATGTTATTGTAAAAATACAACTGTACGGCTACAACAAGTTTGACACTAACATATAGGCTAACGTGTGAGTAACTTACTTTTTTTGCAAATCGCTCGTACTCGCATATTAGTGCGAGCGAGATGTATAGAAAATAAGTTACGCTGACGTTAGAGTTTGACAATGCTAAGGCAGTCGTGGTAAGGCTACTGGTATATTTTACAGCTTCTTATGGCTCCTCTACACAATGGGCCAGCGACGGCCATTCCAAGGGACGCAGCCATGCGGTAGAATGAGATAGCAATATCACTTGCTCCCTCTAACGCATAAATGCGTCCCGTGGAGTGGTCGGCGCTGGGCCATCGTGTAGAGGAGCCATTATGTTGCTGCATTGGCCGAGTACAGCGTAAAAGTACACAATACAGTAATAAGCCCTTGTACATTCAGATGAAGACCATTAATCTACTTTTCGATATTAAACTCTAAATTAATTCCAATAAGGTTTATAATCCCCTAGTCAACTGTACCACTAGAACTTATAGAAAGTTAGCAAGTTACGATCAAACACGGCATATTTACATACAGATAGTTAAACGCAGATCGCGTACGACTAGACAGAGCATGGTAGGTAGATGGGACATTTCGCGTTTGGAGATCGGTCAGTCTCACAGTTTAGTAGAAAATCCAATAAGGAAGAAATGACGGAGTTCTACCTCAGAATAAACATAAATAAGAGCTCCGTGAACAAAGTTTTGTATACGGAGCTCTAAAAAGCAACATACAATCGAATTAGGAATCTCCTCTTTTTGGAATTTTTAGTTCCCGATTCACCGGATTCTTGTTTCGCCGGATTCCTGTTTCGCCGGATTTACATTAGTATGTCACAATCAGAGTAGGTATACGAGAATCCGATGAAACAATAATCCGGCGAATCGGGAACTAACCGGAATTTTTGAGTCGGTTAAAAAGAAAAAATCTATACTACCCATTCTTATTACAGCAGTAAGAGTTTGATCTATGTCGGTTTACCGATTCTAATATAACTATCTTCAATTTTAAAACTGACTTCAAAAAGCAGGCCGTAATGTACTCAATCAATTTCTTTAGAACGCATTCGGAAAAGGTCTTAGAGCTTTCTTTAATGAAGATTGTTTCTGAATGAACAGTCTAGTGGGTGAAATCCATGTAGTTAAAGCTTGCTTCCAGCCCATAAAAAGGGATCTATAACATTATTTGCATATTAAAAGTCAAACGCCATTCTTTTGACAACCTCGTATCTCTTAACAATTGATTTCTATACTCAACCCTATAGATAAGATCATAGGGTTGCTTTTTGAGCAAAATGTTTTAGTTGCGAAAAGCAACCCTGTTGTCTGCCAAATTGCTAATTATTGTAGACCATTTCTCAGATATAATTGCTTGGGAGACGCGCTAAAATATCTCAGAGGTAGTTAACAATAAAATAAAGCACGTATAATAGAAACTAGAGTATTCAGATTATATATGCTTTCTTATACTTGTTTAAAAGGTATGAGTGAGAGACTGTGAGCTGTGAGTGTGTATTGTCCATATAAATTAAAATTTAGTATTAGACCCCATTTAAAAAATAAAAATATAATTTAGTAATCGATATCGTCGCACCAATAAAAGTCTGCAGCGGATTTGATAGCCCATGCAGCGTAAGTGTTATGTATACGTCATAATTTCATAGAAGTTTGACGTTTAAAATGACACTTGCACTGCGTGGGCTACCAAAATCGCTGCAGACTTTTTACGGTCTGATTCTATTAAACTTTCGTGAGACATAATTTTAAACTGTTTAGACGACAACGGTTTCACTCACTTGAATTTTTAGTTGCTATTGGCTAACGGTTTCACTCACTTGAATTTTTAGTTGCTATTGGCTAACGGTTTCACTCACTTGAATTTTTAGTTGCTATTGGCTAACGGTTTCACTCACTTGAATTTTTAGTTGCTATTGGCTAACGGTTTCACTCACTTGAATTTTTAGTTGCTATTGGCTAACGGTTTCACTCACTTGAATTTTTAGTTGCTATTGGCTAACGGTTTCACTCATTTGAATTTTTAGTTGCTATTGGCTAACGGTTTCACTCACTTGAGTTTTTAGTTGCTATTGGCTAACGGTTTCACTCATTTGAATTTTTAGTTGCTATTGGCTAACGGTTTCACTCACTTGAATTTTTAGTTGCTATTGGCTAACGGTTTCACTCACTTGAATTTTTAGTTGCTATTGGCTAACGGTTTCACTCACTTGAATTTTAGTCAAGTTTTGTTTTAATTAATAATATCAACGAAATCGCGGAGTGCGTGGCTCACTCCGCGATTTCGTCGCTTTGCTACAGGTAACTAAAAGTAAGTACATGCGTTCGACCCCAATTTTGGGGTTTGCCATAAGTCACGCCTGGCGCTGTCGCCACCTAGCGGCCATATCTGTGCGGATCGTAACAGACGCGTTTTGTTAGAGAGTGAGTCTTCTGTACCTAGTACTATTATCTATTCTGTGCTATTGGCTACATGTTTCGGGCCCTTCGGGGGTCCTTCCTCAGGCTCGAGTGCTCGCGGCGACTGCAACTCGTGCACTGATCTATAAAAACTCAAGTAAGTGAAACCGTTGTCGTCTAAACAGTTTATAATAATTAGTAATGTTAATAAATATAATACAGTATGTGTCCGACCATGGGGCTTTAATTCCAGGGCTTGATTTCACTCGCTAAACTGAGCTACTTTTACTATGGGACCAACCCTAAAATCGGGGACAAATTTTTGGCTTTTCCATAGAAAACGTCGACATCTGATCAGACAAAATGTATGAAAATGTAAAAAAAAATTTCGGGATTTCGGGGTTGGTACCATAATTAAAAGTAGCTCAGTTTAGCGAGTAGAATCGAGCCCTGGATTTAAAGCCCGGTGGTCAGTAACACCCTGTATACTTGCATTTAAGTAACATAATGATTTTTTGTTTTTTATTGTGACACGTACATTGAAATACAGATGTCGCTAGTGATGTTGTCGCACTACTAATGGTTAAATTTGCAATGAATAACGGATGGTCAGCTTGCGTGATTAGCGCATTGGACCGGCAATCCAAAGAAGTAGGGCTATAACCGCGAAAATCGAAGTTCGCACATTGCGGGCATCTTTCTCTGTCACTCTTATTACGCCTTCATTGGAGTAAAAGAGAAAGATCCCCGCAATTTGTGAATTTCGGTTTTCGCGGTAGCCCCTTAGTTCGAATCCCACGTTTGCCAGGGCACAACCGCGAAAATCGAAGTTCGCAAATTGCGCGCATCATACTCTATCACTCTAATTATTTACTCCTCAACGGGAGTAAAACATAAAAATGACCGCAATGACTTTCAAATGGATGCCGTTACAATGGATTCATCCAAATGGATGGCATCCTAATATTAAACATTGTACGTTTTTGACATTCACGGACCGATTTCGGATTGCAGCCACGCTATTTGGACCACTGGCAAACATAAAAATGCCCGCAATTTGCGAACTACGGTATTCGCGGTAGGCCCCCAGAGTTGATCACAGTTGATTTTTCCGTTGTGATTGACATCTGTACATACAATTTATAATTTTATTAAGAAGTTAATTAACTTTTCTTGTAAATCTTGTCGTCAAAATGAAAAAAGAAAAACGAAAGAGAATAAGACTGTCGACGGTACTAGTACTCGTAACTCACAATTGTTCTTACGTTACAATTTGCACTAAATTTATCATACAATAAGGTTTGTATCGGAGATTATTATTCAAATCAAGCTGCATTAATCAATGCGTCGATAAAAGAAAATGAGTACGGCGAAGCTCTTGCGCAAGTAGTGCTGGAATGTAAAAGTATCGATGTCGATGTCGTGGCCAGCGCGCAGCGGCGGTAGCATATTTTTATCGACTGTCGTGCTATGCGTCACTTTGGCGCTTACGTACTTACATATGTACTTGTTAGAACGTGATAGGCATTGTGACAGACGATAAAGGGGCTACCAACTTAGCCCTACAGATCTTAGAATTGATCATGTCATGATGCGGCAATCATTTCGTGAAACGGACGGTTGGCCACATTATGAAAAATAAAACCTAAGCTAGTCATATCATAGTGATAAATTTTAAAATAGCATTTCATGAAATGATCAAATCCTATGATCTGGCCACGTCATCGATACTCATATAGAAAGGATATTCGGGGGCGTATCCCGACAAACTCTCCAAAACTAACTAAGTATATGTAAGTGCATTGTCATTAGAGATGCGAACGAAAAGACACATACATGATCATTTCCATGATGCATTACTCGTATTTAGGTTTCGATCGGCGTTTTCTATAAATGATTTTCATTTAGCTAAGTTCTAAAATAAAATAATATTTAGAGTCGGTGGAGTCAGACCAGCAACAACAAAACTTAGTGTCATCATAAACGTCAAACGTTACCTTGTCTGTGATGAGATATTATAAAAAAAACTGTTTTGTTTGAGATTAAAACGCAGTATCTCGTAAAAGCAACTCGTTGAGAGCTTGCGAGCGAGCAATTCATGAGATCCCTCAGTTTGTCTATATATGTGTATGAAGTTAGTTATTTTTATTAAATATCTTCTATCGATATCTCCGTGTGACATCACTAAACGCATCTCGCGTGAACCGTAGTGTGCATGCGAGATAATGAAGTATCTGCACTAATATATTATAAAGTTCATTATAAACAATTATTTATTGTTAGCGCATGTTTATTAATAAGGAGAGCCGATAGCTACTGTGCATGTGTTTGTGATATTAGGGTTGGCAACGATACAGTTTCGATCAAGTTTCGTTTTAATTAATATCGTTATGAGAACAAATAAACGTAGCCATTGCCAGTGGAAAGGCTAAATTCTGAGAATATTGTTATGTTCTGCAAGGATTTGATATTTTGATTGGCTGAAATGAAATTCTATATTCTAATGCACAATTGTAGTTTTATATTGATTATTTACATAATTTGTAAAAAAAAACATACGGAAATTAGACTATATTTGCAAGTGCAGACTTCAACCAAACCCTTAAAGGTTAAAGTTATCTCGATAGAAATAATCCGGCCAAGTGCGAGTCAGACTCGCGTTCCAAGGGTTCCGTATATTAAATCCGATTCACTGTACTGTACATTCCTAATAGGTTTTCCTGTCATATATAGAGGTAAAGATTTATTTTGTGTATTTTTTCACAATTTCAGAGAGTTCAGAGGTTAAGGTCGGACAGACAGACAGACGCACGAGTGATCCTATAAGGGTTCCGTTTTTTTCATTTCAGGTAGGGAACCCTAAAAATTACTAAAATTCCATTCAAAAGCTCCTTGAAAGGATTTGCAATAATGCTAAAGTGGCAACCCTGGCTTGCTCTTTAACTGTCAATGCGAACATGGAAGCACAAGCAGTCTGGTTAGGTCGTGTTGAGATTGGATACAGAGGGAACTGTAGCGTAAATCTTGTAATACTGTGTTGTGTTACTTACAATATGATAACGGATTACTCAAGTTATTTGTGAAAAGTTGACAAATAATTATAAAATAAACCACACCAAAATATGATCCCTGAATAAAAAAAATGTGTATCTTAAAGAACAAGGCCTGATCAACGCGACACATAAAAATTAAGTAGTTTATTATAGACATTTTAAAAAGCTATAGGATAGAAATTCCCAACGGAGGTGACGAAAAAGTGGTGCGTAATTTTTCAGGCGCGCCCAAAAAAGGTAAAGTGACAACCCTGGCTTGCTCTTTAACTGTCAATGCGAACATGAAAGCACAAGCAGTCTGGTTAGGTCGCGTTGTGATTGGATACAGAGGGAACTGTAGCGTAAACCTTGTAACTAATACTGTGTTGCATTGCTTATAATATGATAACGGGTAATCCGCAACTTATTTGAAAAATGGAAAAGTGGACAACAAAACCGCACCAAAATTTGATACCCTGGATTTAAAAAAATATGTATCTTAGAGAACAAGGCTTGCTCAACGGGACACATAAAAAAAACCGGGCAAGCGCGAGTCGGACTCGCGCACGAAGGGTTCCGTACCATAATGCAAAAAAAAAAACAAAAAAAAGCAAAAAAAAAAACGGGCACCCATCCAAGTACTGACCACTCCCGACGTTGCTTAACTTTGGTCAAAAATCACGTTTGTTGTATGGGAGCCCCATTTAAATCTTTACTTTATTCTGTTTTTAGTATTTGTTGTTATAGCGGCAACAGAAATACATCATCTGTGAAAATTTCAACTGTCTAGCTATCACGGTTCGTGAGATACAGCCTGGTGACAGACGGACGGACGGACAGACAGCGAAGTCTTAGTAATAGGGTCCCGTTTTACCCTTTGGGTACGGAACCCTAAAAAAGATGTTTTAATCTCATAGAATCGAAATTTCCTATGAAGGTGGGAAAAGGTGGTGCGCCATTTTTGAGGCGCGCACAAAAAAGGTAAAGTGACAACCCTGGCTTGCTCTTAACTGTCAATGGCAACATGGAAGCACAAGCAGTCTGGTTAGGTCGCGTTGTGATTGGATACAGAGGAAACTATAGCGTAAATCTTGTAATACTGTGTTGTGTTACTTACAATATGATAACGGATTACTCAAGTTATTTGTGAAAAGTTGACAAATAATTATAAAATAAACCACACCAAAATATGATCCCTGAATAAAAAAATGTGTATCTTAAAGAACAAGGCCTGATCAACGCGACACATAAAAATGTAATAGTTTATTATAGATATTTTAAAAAGCTATAGGATAGAAATTCCCAACGGAGGTGATGAAAAAGTGGTGCGTAATTTTTGACGCGCCCAAAAAAGGTAAAGTGACAACCCTGGCTTGCTCTTTAACTGTCAATGTGAAAATGGAAACACAAGCAGTCTGGTTAGGTCGTGTTGTGATTGGATACAGAGAAAACTGTAGCGTAAATCTTGTAACTAATACTGTGTTGCATTGCTTCTAATATGATAACGGGTAATCCGCAACTTATTTGAAAAATGGAAAAGTGGACAACAAAACCGCACCAAAATTTGATACCCTGGATTAAAAAAAATATGTATCTTAGAGAACAAGGCTTGCTCAACGGGACACAAAAAAAAAGATTTTTTAATCTCATAGAATCGAAATTTCCTATGAAGGTGGGAAAAGGTGGTGCGCCATTTTTGAGGCGCGCACAAAAAAGGTAAAGTGACAACCCTGGCTTGCTCTTTAACTGTCAATGGCAACATGGAAGCACAAGCAGTCTGGTTAGGTCGCGTTGTGATTGGATACAGAGGGAACTGTAGCGTAAACCTTGTAATACTGTGTTGCATGTGTTGCTTATAAATTACATATAAGTTATAATATGATAAAGGATTACTCAAGTTATTTATGAAAAGTGGACAACAAAACCACACCAAAATTTGATCTCCTGGATAAAAAAATAATATATGTATCGTAGAGAACAAGGCCTGATCAACGCGACACATAAAAATTAAGTAGTTTATTATAGACATTTTAAAAAGCTATAGGATCAAATTTCCCAATGGAGGTGATGAAAAAGCAGTGCGTCATTTTTGAGGTGCACACAAAAAAAGTAAAGTGACAACCCTGGCTTGCTCTTTAACTGTCAATGCGAACATGGAAGCACAAGCAGTCTAGTTAGGTCGTGTTGTGATTGGATACAGAGGAAACTATAGCGTAAATCTTGTAATACTGTGTTGTGTTACTTACAATATGATAACGGATTACTCAAGTTATTTGTGAAAAGTTGACAAATAATAATAAAATAAACCACACTAAAATATGATCCCTGAATAAAAAAAAATGTGTATCTTAAATGGGTACCTAATGATTCTCCGAGAAACTTTTAGCAGATCATCGATTCGCCGACAACGATTCGCCGAACATCGTTTCGCAGAGTCATTTATTTGTCAATGTAACTTTTGGTCGACTAACGTTACGTAGACTCTTGGTTCACACCGTACCGTTCAGTTCGCTTCTGTGTAAATTAGCAGAACTATTATTGGACGATTTCCATTTAGCAAAGTAATCGTTTCGTTTAAGCAATGTTTAATCGAATAACGTTTCACATTTTATATAAAGCCGTTATTTTCGAAACAAAAACTTTTTGCAGAAATAAAGAAAACCTAAAAATAAAACTATCAGATAAAATAAACACTGAAAACTCGATTGATGGCTCTAGATACAGGCATTATCAGTTATTTCAACTGCCTGCCTGCTTCACAAATAAAATAAATAATAAATAAATATTATCCTTTTTAAGTAAATTATGGTTTATAAAAATTATTATATTTATATGGTTTAGCTTTGTTTTGCCGGCAATTTTTCTATACATTTTTGATTCATAGAAAAAAAATCTTGTAATTTCAAATAGCAAAATCTTTACACAATATTTACTTCAAATAATTTTAGTTCGGATTAGTTATGTTATGGTTCACCAAAAAATATAAACATTGGTTTAGTTTCAAGGACAATTTGTTCATGTAATTTAATTTCACAGATTCATGGACCTGTAGAAAAGTTACTTCTTATAAATACGGTTTTTACCAAAATTTAAGATACAGAATAGTCATTTAGTCGAATTTTATTTATTGTGTCGTTAATTTAACGCAATCTGCTTTTCTGGAAAGATTTAATTTTTTAGGGGTCACAGTTCTTACTTAACCAACTTTTCTGGGAAAAGTTCGATTTTTTGGGGGTCGTAGTTCTAACCTAACCCAATTTTCTGGCAACAGTTCGTTTTCTTGGGGGTCGCAGTTCTAACCTAGCCCACTTTTCCAGCAACGGTTCGTTTTCTTAGGGGTGCAGCTCTAAACCAACCTAAACTGCTATTTTAGCAATTTCATTGAATACTACGAGTATGTGAAAGTTAATTTAGTCGACCTATTGTGTTTCGACCAATGGTTTCTCGGGTAATTATGACAGTTACTAAATGATTATTCTACGAATAGTAAATATGCGTATCAATGTTCTGCTTATTGACTACTCTCGCAAACGGCTACTATGCGTAATGAGATTCGGCCAATCGTTACTCTGCCAAAGACCCGTCGGCGAATCGTTGTCGGCGAAACAAAAATCGGCGTAATTTTTTTCGGAATATCAATAGGGCACCATCTTAAAGAACAAGGCCTGATCAACGCGACACATAAAAATATAATAGTTTATTATAGATATTTTAAAAAGCTATAGGATAGAAAATCCCAACGGAGGTGATAAAAAAATGGTGCGTAATTTTTGAGGCGCGCCCAAAAAAGGTAAAGTGACAACCCTGGCTTGCTCTTTAACTGTCAATGCGAAAATGGAAGCACAAGCAGTCTGGTTAGGTCGTGTTGTGATTGGACATAGAGGGAACGATAGCCTAAACCTTGTAATACTGTGTTGCATGTGTTGCTTATAAATTATATAAGTTATAATATATGTTATGTATTAGATTAGAGTTAGGTTATTGTCAAGATTGTATTGTATAAATAGTTAGTTTTAGGTTGTGCTAACTATAAAATCTTGTTTCTTAGGGTAATGAGAAATAGGGCCGGATTTTTTCGGCCGAGTCAGATTTCCATGTTAAAAAAAAAGATAAAGGATTACTCAAGTTATTTATAAAAAGTGGACAACAAAACCACACCAAAATTTAATCTCCTGTATAAAATAATAATATATGTATCGTAGAGAACAAGGCCTGATCAACGCGACACATAAAAATTAAGTAGTTTATTATAGACATTTTAAAAACCTATAGGATCAAAATTCCCAATGGAGGTGATGAAAAAGCAGTGCGGCATTATTGAGGCGCGCACAAAAAAGTAAAGTGACAACCCTGGCTTGCTCTTTAACTGTCAATGTGAAAATGGAAGCACAAGCAGTCTGGTTAGGCCGCGTTGTGATTGGATACAGAGGAAACTGTAGCGTAAATCTTGTAATACTGTGTTGCGTTGTACAGGCGCCATCAGATATATCGGAGCGGCCAAGGTGTTCACAATATCTGAACACGCACTCTAACGCCCTGACAATAGAGGCGTGTTCAGATATTTGTGAGCGCCTTCGCCGCTCCGATATATCTGATGGCGACTGTACACATACTTTCGTAAAACGATTGTGTGAAACTGGTTTTCTGGTATCGTCTTGGGTCGTCCCATTCGTTTTTCGTCAAGTTCTTAAATTAGTCCTATTCTGCTTTCGTCACCCATTCTAGATTCATCACAATCGTCGGTGGCTTTCAATGTAGAATGAGTGACGAAAGCAGAATAGGACTAATATAAGAACTTGACGGTAAACGAATGGGACGACCCAAGACGATACCGGTTTTCTTATCGAACTCATTGCTAGACCATCATATTCCTCGTGTTGTTCCGGCTTTTCGCCACAGCTCATAAGGCCTGGGCTCCGCTTGGCAATCAATCCCAGGAATTGGCGTAGGCTCTAGTTTTTACGAAACCGACTGACATCTGACCTTCCAACCCTGAGGGGAAACCTCACGATGTTTTCCTTCTAGAAGTTCCGAAAAGCTCATATGTACGAGCCGGGGTTTGAACCCGTGACCGTGACCTCCGGATTGAAACTGCCCGATTCGAACTTTAAGATACGTCAATTAATAGATCTAGAAACGATTATGGATTAGATGTGTCAGTGTCAAAAGTGACGTTGTTGTTTGAAGAAACGTCACATTTGACACTAACATATCTAAATCTATTAATTGACATATCTTACGTTCGAATCATGCCGAAAGTCGCACGCTCTTACCGCTAGGCTACCACCGCTTTTTACAAAACCAAACATCTAATAGTGCTTATTCCTTACAAAATTTTCATATGAAAACTGTTCTCCTTCTATAGGTATAAGATCAGCTGAGTTACCTACTCTAAATGAAAGCCTGTTGAGCTCAGCACGTTGTTTTAAACCCAATCCCAACTATCTCAATAGTTATAAAACGAACCGGCTATCACCCGTTTAACCCCACTGAAGTGTGGTCCATTCGGAGCGCTCGATAAAAGATAAGTCAAAAAAAAGTGCGCCACCCCTGGCCGGTGGAAAAAAACCGGACAAAAAATAGGCCCCGCTCGTAATTTAAACGTCGTACCAGTTGTCGATAACCGGTGGCACGGATCTGTTTTTTTGGTATCTAAAAGATTTTGGCGCCTCTTTGTCTGTGAATACGATAAACATACGCATCAAATTAACCCTCTTTTTCATAAAATTAGGTACCTAACTACAAATATATTTTAATTAGTTAATTTATGTTTTATCCCTTTCTTACAATACATATTATGTGTGTCCAAATGACAGATTAAGTCAAAACTAACGACATTAATGTGTAAACATTTTAATATAATCATCTTAAAATAGTAAGTAAGTACATTAAGTTGATTAAGCTTGATATGTAATGAAATTGATTTATATTATTAGGTTTTTATCATCTTTTTAATGGTGACGACTCTGACTATTGATTTTACTTACAATGAATTTAAGAACACTTCAGATTGACAAAAAAATTGCTCAAAAATGAGCACAGTTTTTAACCGACTTCCATTTCATAGAAGGAGGAGGTTCTGTATTCGGTTGTGGCTATTTTTTTTTTTTTTTTTTTCTATGTACGTTCACCGATTACTCCGACATCCGTAGTCCGATTTGAGTAATTCTTTTTTTGTTTGAAAGGAGCTACCTCCGAGTTGGTCCCATTTTAATTTGGTTCTGTTCTGATGATGGGATCCATGAGGAATTGAGGGAACTCCTCAATTTTTAAAGGCACATGCATGGTGATTTGGGTGTTTTCTTAAGCAACTCGAGCATTTTCTCCCGAAAACCACCACTTTGATGAAGTAGACCTGATGATGATGATTGTTTTGATGATAATGATGATGATTTTTTAAATGTAGTATGTTCAGCGATTACTCCGGCACCTGTGATCCGATTTGAGTAATTATTTTTTTGTTTGGAAGGAGTTACCTCCACGGTGTTTCCGTATTATTTTTGGTTCTGGTCTGATGATGGAATCCATGAGGAATTGAGGGAACTCCTCAATTTTTAAAGGCACATGCATGGTGATTTGGGTGTTTTCTTAAGCAACTCGAGCATTTTCTCCCGAAAACCACCACTTTGATGAAGTAGACCTGATGATGATGATTGTTTTGATGATAATGATGATGATTTTTTAAATGTAGTATGTTCAGCAATTACTCCGGCACCTGTGATCCGATTTGAGTAATTCTTTTTTTGTTTGGAAGGAGTTACCTCCAAGGTGTTTCCGTATTATTTTTGGTTCTGGTCTGATGATGGAATCCACGAGGAATTGAGGGAACTCCTCAGTTTTTAAAGGCACGTGTAAAGTGATTTCGGTGTTTTCTAAAGTAACTCGAGCATTTGCTTCCGAAAACCGCCAATTTGATGTAGTGCAAGTGTAGCCAAGTGTAGCCTTACCACGAGTTTGACATTGACATATTCGCTAAGTTAGCGACGCTAACGTCTTCGTAACTTACTATTTATGCATCTCGCTCGCACTAATATACCAGTACGAGCGAGATGCAAAGAAAGTAAGTTACACACACGCTAGCGAATAAATCAATGTCAAACTCTTGGTAAGCTGGTAAGGCTACTGATCGGGGGTTAGGGTTAGGAGTTAAGGCGAAGCGAAGTTAAGGGAATGGCGGTTGAAGGGCTGCTGGTTCAGGGTCGAGGGGTTCATGGATCAGGGGTTGATGCGCTGTGAGGTAGAGTGATCGAGGAGTTGAGGGATTGGGTCAGCGGCGGGGCGGAGGATGGATTTAGTGTAGTGTCAGGAATTATAATTTCCCAGACGGACTCGAAAAAATTCCTGATTAAGTACATATTTATTAAAGTAGGTACACGAATTTAGTGTTAATCATGATGTTGTTTTTCATTCATGCGTCGCGCACTTTTTAACAATGCGTTAAAAACTAAAAATGGAAAAATAAAAACTTTTTACAAAAAAAAGAAAACCGACTTCAAAAAGGATGAAATAAAATATTATCCTTTTTAAGTCTATGCGTTACCAACTGATATGTTTGAAGTCGGTGCCAAGCCAAGTAGTAACAATACCCGTCAAAAATAATCAGCTTTATGACTATAAATCCCATTAGAACTGTACTAATAACTAATTATAAATGTGTAAGTAATTCTGTCTGCCTCTTTGTCGCCTTTTCATGGCTAAACAACTGAACCGCTTTAGGTGAAATTTGGCAAGAAAGTAAATTCCTTGAATTGTTTTATATTTTGAAATGTAGTCCTCTGAATAAGGGACGGGAAATAACTCAGTCCCAATCCCACGCTTGCGTGCCGACAAACATGGTACGGACTGTACCAAGAAGATTTGATCGTGTGTTCTTAGGTACAGTCGACGTCAAAGATATGTTTACACTTTTGCACCGTACTCCTTTGTAATATGTAATATAAGACGAAAAGTGTAAACATATTTGTAACGACGACTGTACCTACAGAAAGTACGTTCATTGTCGTCGTGTAAGGCAATCCAACGTAAATCATTATAGAATCGCACCAAAATCATGGTATGCTTCAAAAGTTGGCTTGGCACCGACTTCAAACATATCAGTTGGTAACGCATAGACTTAAAAAGGATAATATTTTATTTCATCCTTTTTGAAGTCGGTTTTCTTTTTTTTGTAAAAAGTTTTTATTAATGATGTATTTTATTATTCAAGATCGTAGATGTCTAATGCTGGACCAAAGTCCCTCCTTCTTTCATCCAGTTACCCCGTTCAGCAGTCTCCTACAGCCACAAAATCTCAGCATTAGAGAGCCTACCTCCGGTTAAACATTACACTACCGAACCACTAAACTTGTCGTTTAAAAATCCACTATTCTAACTTTTCTAGGTACATGGCACATCACAAACGAACATGGCAGACAGGCCGGGCCGTAGTTTATTTAAAAAAAAGAATTAAAAAAAAGGTTGCGGAACGCAGTGCCGGGGTCAATATAATCCACATGTTTAATAGAGTAGCTTCGTGCTGTTGGTGAAATGATAGTGGTCAGTTGGGTATGTCGTATTTGAAGGGGTTAAAGGTGATTTTAGTTTGTCTTTGTTAGTGAAAGAGTTGATTTGAGCGCATTTGCCGTTGTATAATTTTGCGTTTTTGCAACGATTGTTCTGGTTAATAGAAATAATAGATAAACAGTTTGTTAAAAGAGGGATATTGATATAATATTTCTGAAGGTGCAAAGCTATCAAAATAGTAGGGTGAAGTTTTATTTCATTTCGCATACAGGAAGGGAAGACAGTATACTCGTATAGCTCGTATACATAGCGAGAAAGCATTAATTTGTTCAAAAATTTATAAGAATTATAAGTATTCATAAGTACTTATTTGTAATTTTGTAGTTTTCATAAATGTTATTAGTTTTCTTCTTATATATGCTACCATAACAACCCATTAGGGGTCATCCATTAATTACATCACACGTTTAGGGGGAGGGAGGGGGTCAAGAAAATGTGACATATTGTGACATGGGGGAGGAAGGAGACACAAACTTTGTGACGTCACTTTAATTTTATCAGTAACCGAAAATTTATTTAAATTATTTTATTCGCTGTACATTTAAATAACAAGTTTTTAAAACGATAATCGTTTTTATTCGTTTAATTTTCTTTCCTAAGCAGTTTTAGGTAATAAAATTACTAATATTTATATCGTCAAAAATATTTTGATAAAATATTAATAATATTTAGGTACTCACTTAATTCGATTTGGCGATTTCGTAGAAAAAATGTGACGTCACACTAGGGGGGAGGGGTTTGCCAAATGTGACCTAGTGTGACAAGGAGGGGGGGAGGGGTCAAAAAACCTAGAAATTCGTGTGACGTAATTAATGGATGACCACTTATTAGTGAAAACGTGTTTTCCCTACCTAGTTAAAACTAGTTTTCCGTATCTTGGTCAAAACGGGTTTCACTATAACTAGTTTTCCAAAACACCGTGGTCAAAATGTTAGTTTTAACTAGGATTTTTCAGTCAAAACTAGTTTTCGCAAAGAGACTTACATCAAATATTACGTCTAGGTACCTACGATATAGCTAGCTTAGATATGTCAGTGACAAAAGTGACGTTTATGTTTGAAGAAACGTCACATTTGTTTGACAAGACGCAAATTTGAAAAAAATAGGCGTGAAGGTCATAAGCGGAAGAAGGTCTGTCATACAACATTCGAATTTCGCGTCTTTTTCTACTGACAAAGTGGGTTTGCCAGAGTATATATCACCAAACGGGCCATTTCCAAGAACATATTTGTATGTACTCGTATATTACATAGTATACATATATTTGTCCATGTCAACGGGTCATTCAATGAGAGCAATAGAGGACGCGGTACGACCTTCGCGGTAACTCGGGATGCAGCTAATATTGCCCATCCCTGTCTTGCAGCCGCTCAGTCGATTCCCGTTTCGTACTTATATATATTATTATTAGAGATGCCCCGAATAGTGAATATGGCCGAATACCGAATAGGTACCGAATATTCGGCATGACATGCGAACATTTTGAGTCACAATTATTATGAAAACTCTTCGCCAACAAAGCACAACGTTTGCTAAGATTTATAGTTTTATGATAAACAGAATTAATGAATGTAGTTAGAGTCAATCAAATCAGAACCATGATAAAAATAAAATATACCTATAATGCTCAAAAACGTGCCTTCGTATGTAGCTACTTTCCAAGAATACATTTTAAACATAAATATACCTAGTTTTTGGTTATTTTTTAAGTACTTTTTCTATTTAGGTAGGTGCAACAGATATTCGGTATTCGGCCGAATAGTAGGCAACATTCGGCCGAATACCGAATATTCGGCAAAGCGGCCGAATAGGCCGAATACCGAATAGTTGCCGAATATTCGTGGCATCTCTAATTATTATACATACTAATCCATATAGGTACTAATGTTATAAATGCTAAAGTCACGGCCCGATTCGAACTTTAAGATACGTCAGTTAAAAGATCTTGAAACGATATGGATTAGATATGTCAGTGTCAAATGTAACGTTTCTTCAAACAAAAACGTCACTTTTGACACGGACACATCTAATCCATATCGCTTCCCATACAACCATTTCCAGTCGCCGTTACGTCGCGGTGTAGACACATCTTGTGTCGACACCGTCTGTTTCGGTCACAATTCCAGTCGCAGAGTCGTCGCCGTGTCGACACAGTTACCAGAAATGGGGAAGGGTCGACACATGACACAAAGTGACATAAAGTGTGGTCGCCGTGTGCACACATTGTTACGAGTTTGCGACTACTTTATGCCAAAATCATTCGTTCATTCGTTCATTTTGTTCCTGTCAAATGGAAACTGTCAGATGGAAAAATAGTTAAATAAAAATAAGTGACATTAATACGCCATCTCTAAAACAGATTACAAGACGTAATTATATATTGTTTGCATTTATATTACAATAGGACTTAAATTATTATGGGGAATTAAACTGCTCGAGTGATTTGATAAACTAAGTGTAATATAATCAACGCGCCACCACATTGTTTTAGTTTAGCCGGAAATGAAATTGTTTATTTCTCAGTGCCTGTGTTCATAACTATATTATTTGATGCATTTTTAGTACTTCGATGCGTATACTATACTTAAATAACAGAAATAACGCTTTACATACTACGAAACTTGTTAATTATGATGTATAAATATGGTTTAAGGCTGAGAAATATTGCAGTCACAAAGTAGTCGCAAATGTTTCGACTTTGTGTCGACTCTGTGTAGACACATGACACGAGCTGTCAAAAGTAATAACAAAGTTAATGGATTTCCAAAATGGCTCCTTATGTTCATTTGTTTTCAGATATTCTCAAAGTGTAAAAATGCCGTGGTCAGAGATGGGCATTAATAGATTAACTGTTTAAATCCTCAAATTTTAATCGCGATTAGGTAGTTTAGTCGACCTAACATAGATTGAAATTGAATTAATCTGAATATTAATCGAATAAATTATCGATTAAATCTCGGTTGGAAGATGACATGGCCCCCTGTTTTTGTACGTAAAAATAATAGAAATGTCTTGCATGCAGATGGTAGCCAAACACTTTGTCATAAAAGTCGAGATGGGTGTCGATTTATTCGTTTTAGGGAGTGCCGATTTCGAAAATGATGACCATTTTGGAACCCAAAATGGCGGCCATGCACTGTGTCATAAAAGTCGTCATGGATGTCGTTTTATATGTTTTAGGGGGCCTCAATTTTGAAAATGATGACCATTTTGGAATCCAAAATGGCGGCCATGCACTATGCCATAAAAGTCGTCATGAGTGTCGTTTTATACGTTTTAGGAGGCGCAGATTTCAAAAATGATGACCGATTTGGATTCCAAGATGGCGGCCATGCACTATGTGATAAAAGTCGTCATGGATGTCGTTTTATAGGTTTTAGGGGGCCCCGATTTAGAAAATGATGACCATTCTGAAATCCAAAATGGCGGCCATGCACTATGTCATAAAAGTCGTCATGGGTGTCGTTTTATAGGTTTTGGGGGGCGCAGATTTAGAAAATGATGACCATAGTGGATTCCAAAATGGTGGCCATGCACTATGTCATAAAAGTCGTCATGGGTGTCGTATTATAGGTTTTGGGGGGCGCAGATTTAGAAAATGATGACCATTTTGGATTCCAAAATGGTGGCCATGCACTATGTCATAATAGTCGTCATGGGTGTCGTTTTATAGGTTTTAGGGGGCGCAGATTTAGAAAACGATGACCATTTTGGATTCTAAGATGGCGGCCATGCACTATGTTAAAAGTCGACATGGATGTCGTTTTATTGGTCATGGTCATCATTTTCGAAATCTGCTCTTCCTAACACCTATAAATCAACATCTATGACGGCTTATATGACAAAGTGCACGGCAGACATCTTGGAATCGAAAATGGTCATCATTTTCGAATTCTGCACTCCCTAAAACCTATAAAACGATATCCATGACGACTTTTATGACAAAATACGTAGCCGCCATCTTGGATTATAAAATGATCATCGTTTTCGAATTCTGCACTCCCTAAAACCTATAAATCGACATCCGTGACGACGCAAGTTATCTTTATTTTCAGATCTAACAAATTGCTACAGAATACAAAGGACAAAAAAAGAAGCGAGGAGGTAATGAAACAAGCAAAAATACAGATGATTCCTCGACGCAATTGGATGCTTCTTAAATTGTGTCCAGATTTTTTTGTCAAAAAAGTTTTTATTTTTCACATATTACTCTCACAAGTTCCGTGACATTTCGACCTTGTAATTTTTTAAGTAAATGTTTTTGTTTATCTATGAGGATCTCACTAGAATAATATAATCAAGGTATGTTTATATTTGATGATTGAAATAGTAACGCAAAAAATATATATATATATATATATTTGTGTCTTATATTCCTGCCGAAGACTTTTATTTTTCCTTTTCCTTCTACACAAGTTTGGCCAAGTACTTAATAAGAATTTAGGGCTCTCAATTTTATTTTGACTTCTACAACAGTAAAGCTACGAGGCCATGTTTGGTATCTTTTACGTATAAATTCGCAGTACCAAATTTAGTTAAGGTATCACATTGACACCATTCCAAAGTAAAAACATATAAACTTATTAAAATACTTTCTTTTAAACTCATCTTCACGCTTAAACTGCTGAACAGTTTTAATTTAAATTTAGTACACATATATTTTGAGTCCCGAGACAGGGCATAATAAGTTATCTCAAAAATCATCCTTTAAAGGTGTGAAATGAGGTGTAGGGGGGAATTTAGAATTGACTTCTAGAAGTAAATACTGTTTAAGTTTAGGTTTGAAGTCATGTTTTTTATCATTTTTAACTAAATCAAAGATGTAGACCATCCCAAATTTCATATAAATCGGTTCAGCGGTTATTGATTTCCCGTACAAATTTCCACGCCACTTTTCACACCTTCAAAAGATGATTTTGCTTATAAGGTCTATCCTATGTCCTGCTCCTGTTCCGGGACGCAAACTATTTCTATACCAAATTTCAACGAAATCGGTTCAGCGGTTAAGCGTCAAGAGGAGTTTAAAAAAACCGGCCAAGTGCGAGTCGGACTCGCGTATTAAGGGTTCCGTACATTAAGTCCGACTCGCGCTTGACTGCACATTTCTAATAGGTTTTCCTGTCATCTATAGGTAAAGAACTATTTTGTGTATTCAGACGGACAGACATACAGACGCACGAGTGATCCTATAAGGATTCCGTTTTTTGCTTTTGAGGTACGGAACCCTAAAAAGTTTTTTTTTAATTTTGTGGAATGGTGTCAATGTGATACCTTAAATGGATTCAGCAACCCAGATTTATACGAAAACGATACCATACACGGCCTAGCACCTTCACTGATGTAGATATATCAAAATAAAATTGAAAAATTGAGAGCCCTAAATAAACTTTCAAGAGCGGATACTCAAAAACTATTCAACATATCGAAAAAATTGACTGATAAACTTGTAACAAATGAAATTAACTTTCATTTTGTATAAGTGGCCATGTCGCTAAGATGCATAGTTTCCGAGATATAATCAAAAAACCGGAAAATGGGACCTTCAAAGCCCCCTCTCTTCCCCCCGCTCAAGGGCTACGGCCGGGGACTTTTGATATGTTCACCTCCTAACTTGTCCAAACCAAGTTACGGAGTCAAAAATTGTGTTCCGAGCATTTCCCTCTACAACTTTTTGGAGCATTCGTTGGCTGACCTAAGTAGCTTTAGCCCGGGAAGTAGTGTCATAAGGTGCAAATTTTGGTATCGGATGAATTCCCTTAGCACAGATGTAATATACGTAAAGCTAAGCTAATTGAGCCCGGTAGACATCCGCCACCCCCTGGCAGGTAGGCAGGGGGGGCAGTCAAAGTAATTTGTAATGGATTCAAGCTTTGAACTCCTTTTTAACCCCCTTAGAGGATGAATTTTTAAAAACGCTGAAATTACTTTTCCTGTATTCTAATAATATGCGCATATAAAAAGTTTCAAGCCCCACACTTGAAAAAAATGTTGATCTCCATACAAATTTTCAACCCCTATTTCACCACCTTAGAGGATAAAGTTTCAAAAACGCTGAAATTAGTTTTTTTTTGTATTTTAATAATATATCTTTTAACGAAGTTTGAAATTCCTAGCTTAAAATAAAACATGAACTCCATATAAACTTTCGTCCCCTTTTTAACCCCCTTAGGGGTTGAATTTTTTAAAATCGCTTCTTATCTCTTGTACACATTATAAATGTAACCTGGTGTGCAAATTTCAACTTTCTAGCAATTGTAGTTTCTGCTGATAATATTAATAATTGAATAAAAAATTGCAAACCGATTTTGATTTGTTCGTCAATATTTTTGTTTTTTTCTATTAAACTGTACATTAAATGTCTCAAAAATGAATTCCTTATGCCCGATTTATCTGGAAATGATACCAAACTCGAGGTGGTAGGTACATAGAAGCCGATATGCAGCGTGTAACTTTGGATGCTCCCCTGCTTACCCACAAGGGGGTGGCGTTTGGCTACCGGGCTGGATTGGCTTAGCTTTACGTATACTACATCTGTGCCAAGTGAATTCATCCGATACCAAAATTTGCACGTCCCATACATTGGGTGACACTGCTTACCTCACTACTTATTGCATTTCTTTAAAAACTTTTCTGTAAAAGGTTGACGGGTGTTGGGTGTTTATATGGTTTTGGTCGATTATTATCATTTGCATCGCCCAATGATGACTTACTAGAATTACGAGCACACGAGACACTAATAGTAGTTTGACAAACCTTGGTTTTCAAGAGGTATTTTATATTGACATTTGCTGTCACAAATTTGCTGTCAGATTTAGTCGCAAACCGCACGCAAAGTGCACACAAATGTGTCGACACCTTGTTACGGAAAAGTGTACACACGGCGACGACACTTTGTTTCGAAACAATTCTAGACACATTGTGTGGACTCTGTTACGACACTTCTGACATTTAGTTACCACTTTGATGATTCTGCGACTGGAATGGTTATATGGGTTCTAGATCGATTAATTGACGTTTCTTAAAGTTCGAATCGGGCAGTAACTCTGTCTGTCTGTTGTCTGTTACTTCTTCACGCTTAAACCTGAACCGATTTAGATGAAATTTGGTACAGAGTATTGGACAGTCGAGCTCAGATATATTGGAACAACCTAGGAGCTTAAAAAGTATCTGAACACACACTCTAACTCCTTGACAATAGAGGCGTGTTCAGATATTTGTAAGCACCTTGGCCGCGCCGATATGTCTGTTACCGGCTGTATGTACAATCAGGAGCAGAAGTTGCTAAGCGGGCGAGGTGTTCAAAATTACCTTGACACGCTATTCTAACAATAAAGTCGCGTCAAGATCATTTTGAACACCTGGCCCGCTTAGCAACTTCTGCTGCTGACTGTACACAAGTATTAGGCCCCGCCCACTTCACACACTTGACAAAACGAAACCGCCAAACCGACAACACACCATTCCATACATAATGTATGAACTTAAAGAAATGCAATGAAATAAAATCATCTCCCTATTGTAGATAAACGGGCCATTTCCACCCGCAATTGGATGATTGTTACTATTGTGACTATGTTTAGAGATCCTGCGACTAATGCCAGGATAGGTGCGCTAGGTCTATTGCCCACTTATATGTATTATGGGTCACTTGCGAGATTAGATGTATATGCAATTTTGTTCTTATTATGGCGTTGCAAAGGCGAATTGAACGAATCCTTACTAATATTATAAATGCAAATATAAAATAAGGGTATTCAGGGTTCTTAAGGGTCAGCATCGCTAGTGGCTCCTCCGATGTTGAAGTCCATGGGCGATGGTGATTGCTTCCATTCAGGCCGCTCGTCTGCTCGTTTGCTGACATCACATAAAAAAACTCTGTCTATCTGTCTGTTATCTCTTTACGCTTTAACCGCTGTACCGATTTAGAAGAATTTTGGGATTTAGATAGTTTGAGTCCCGAGGAAGAATATAGAATAGCTTTTATCAATGACCGGCAGACCGGGAAGTCGGAATCCTAACTCGAATCCCGGTAAGGGCATTTATTTAGGTATGTGATAAAACTGATAAACACGAACATTTTGTTTTTAATATAATTACCTATGTAACTATGTCAAGCTTTTCTTATCAGTTTTTATCGTACTTTACGACAGTTTTTTTGCTGTTATTTTACTTCTTTTCATTTTGAGAAACAAATTGTCCGTAAACACGACAAATGTCATGTTTGTCCTGAGACAATGGTCGAGTTCCAAAGACGTTGCAAAGGCAGAAGAAACGCTGTGGGCGATCACTTGTCTATGCTCTGCCGTTGTGACCTACTTTCATACTTAATATGCAAACTACTACGACATCACTTCTTTGCGCTATCCCGGCCTTTTGCCACGGCTCATGGGAGCCTGGGGTCCGCTTGACAACTAATCCCAAGACCAAGATGTAAGCACTAGCTTTGCGAAAGCGACTGCCTGACCTTCCGACAGAGGGGAAACTAGGCAACTCTACTCAAAAACTGCTGAACGGATTTTCATGCGGTTTTCACCTATCAATAGAGTGATAGAGTCATACTTTATGAAGGTTTGTGTATAATTTCAATCATTTGTTTAGGTTTACGTGCGAAGCCGGGGCAGATAGGTTCATTCTTAGACAAGTGAAATTGCTATTAGTGCTCCTCTCCTTCCGTACAGTCGCCATCAGATATATCAGAGCGGCCGAAGTGCTCAAAAATATCTGATCACGCACTCTAACGTCTTGAAAATAGAGGCGTGTTCAGATATTTGTGGGCACCTTGGCTGCTGGGATATATCTGATGGCGACTGTACAAAACTTTGTTGACGGAACACATTTGATCACTTCGGTCTTGTAAAACGGTATTCGATGCGTTTTTACGTAACATTGTTTTTTTTTCAACATTTTGCAAGGTGAATAATTATGTCGCTCAAACTGAACAACACTACTCGCGAAAAATAGGTAGAGTTAAACCAAGACAAGTCTGCAACGATTTTGATAGCACACGCAGTGCAAGTGTTGTCTTAAACGTCAAACTTCTATGAAATTACACTTGCACTGTGTATGCTATAAAAAGCGTTGCAGACATTTCTTGATGTAATCTAACTCTACTATTTTCTTTTTTTTTTGTGTATTGGTATTTGATCTTGTGGTAAAAGTTGTTCAATACGCCGGCTGATAAGTTCGTAGTTTTTGGTTTAGTAGATTTTGGAGTAGGTACATAATAATAGCAGCAATTATTATCTGCCTACGTACTAACGTAGAGTATTTAAATAGCTATACGAGTATTATAAATCTTCAACATTTTGCATCAAAAGTTAAGCTTTTAAATGACAAGTTAAGAACAAAACAACATTTTCTAATGCTATGGACTCTGTTTGTAATACACTTCTTATCGTGCATTTCATCGCGACAGCATAACCACTTAACTCTACACGAAGACAACAAAGAAAAATAAAAAATAATGACGCACAAAGCTCTTTATTTCACACAATTACTACAATATGTGGAGAGACGACTCCCTAAGCACATTCATATTAAGCCACTAGATTTTTAATAGAACCCCAGAGTACTTTCACACATGTTTAAAAAAATTAAGAACTGGCAGTTAGAAAAAATTACAGTAGTATAGTTTTTAATCTGTGGCGTCGTTAAAAATTGGTGAGCGCAATGTAGACGAGTTCCGAGTGAAGCGCAGTAGAAAAGTAGTGAAAAACAGGCGCCTAGTGTCAAGTGTAAATCGCCTTGTTAATTTCGCCGGCCCTGCGGCGAATTTCGCAGAGGACGCATTGTGTAGCCGGCTTTATGTCGCGTCTTCCCGTTGTCTGACTTGTCTGTACACGGCTTTAATTGCGCGCGTCATTGGCGCGCTTTTTGAAAAAAGAATGACGTGTAATTAACGCGCGAATATGGAACGTGACAACGCGTTCTGAGGGAGCGCTTTTTTTTAATTTTTTAATTAGGAAAGGGTTTGGGTGTTGTTTTGTTCGGCTGAATTGTAAGTAGGTTAGAATGAGTGACGACCGGTTTGTTATTGCAAGTGCAGTTACGGAGCGCTTAGGTTTAAAACATGAACTTACTTTAATTAATTGCGTTCAGGAGAGATATTCTGATACTAAATTACAACAACAGTTAAGAAAGGAATTCAGTAGATATAAATGGTAATACATATACATACATATATAGCAAAAACTTGTTAATTAGGTAGGTATCTACTCCATCATTGTATGACTCTTTTTAAGTTATTTACTAAAATGTATTTGTTGATTACTGGCCAAAAGTAAGTAGTAACGGTAGTCTATAGATGTGCAAAACTTGACGGGGACCCAAGAAGAAATTACCGTTTAAAATTGCCGAATAACTAAATTTAATAACCTTTATTTGTCAGAATGCTTTATATTATACTTAGAAATTGTGTTAGCACATTACTTGTAATATTTGCTTGCCAAACAGCTAGAAAAAGCCACAAAAACACATCTACTATTCACACGCCATTAAAAACATAATTATTAACACTTCCTACCGAAAAATCCAGAATCCAGGACAATCACTGGCCGAAAAAAACGATGATACATGATCCTCGCCTCGCGCGCTTTTTTTTTATTAAAAAATCACATTAACGACTGGCTGGTGATAAATAATACGCTCCTTATTCAAATTTTTGTTTTTGTTCTACCCCCGGTTATAAATGAGCTTATTTGAAACGATAGGGTGAGATAAAACGGCCGATTATGAACATGGAATACCTATATACGTGTACAGGGTGATTTATAAGCGTTAAAAATGATGCGATGTTTTTAATTTGCGCATCACGCGAGCTAGAGTTAGATTTATGTTTACGTCTGTGTTATCTGTGGTGAATTATAAGGTTTTTAGGAAGTTGTGTTAATTTGTAACTATAGTCCGTCAAGCCACTTCCGTCAGTAGAAAAAAAGCGGCAAATTTAAAAAATATAGTCGCGAGGGGTATTCGTCCCATACAAAATTAATTCCTACGCAAATCCTATTCCATTAATTTATAAATGCTATAGGGTCATTGCGGTAGTTTTAGTCCAGCGCTAGTTTTCGCCCACTTCCACAATACAACTTAAAAAAAAAACAATTTAATAAAATATCTTTGAAGAAGCGAAAGGTGCGATCAGTAAAATGTAATGACATCCTTTCTTAAATAGCCGTTTCCTTATAGACATTTTAGATAAGGCAAGGAACGAGCAATACTACCACTGAAACCAATGGCATCCTCAGATAAATTCCATTGTCAAAACATAAACACCACTGAACTTACACAATTATGCAAATTTTATGTTACCCCTAATTGCTAACTTATTTAAAGAGGTTTCCGTTAATTCCCTCCCCTTGGCACACCCTTTGTGAAGAAAAAGATTTTCTTTTTCAAATTGCATATAAATGTTATTACGGAGGAATTATCGATGGGGTGAAGGAATTGTAATTCTAAATTAACCTCATTTTTGCGCACATTTTAGAAACAATAATACAAAACATATTAGAGAATTTAAGGTCGGTTAAAAGTAAACGGCAAATTCAAAAACCGAACACACCTCCGAACCAACATTCTAAATTCAAATCGCAAACTATCGAATTAACCGAAAGGAGGCGTTCTAAGGTCAGGGGTAGACAACCACCCGCCTCCCTTGATCATTTATAATGCCAAAATGTTTTAATTAAGATGCTGTAAAATGTAATTTACATGCAAATTCGGTTTATGTTAATGCGCCGCGTATATCTGTTTGGGTGCGTGCTATCTAATTTTGCGACAGTGTGTACCGTCATTATCTTGCTTCTAATGAGAAATCTGGCAACGGCTTGATGTTTGCATAATTAAACTTGCGGTTGGGAACGTTCGTTTTGATTGTTTCCATGATAAAGTACACGCTGAAGGGGGTTACGCGCACTGCCATTTTGTGGGCGAAGCTTTTGATAAAAGTTCGATAGTTTTAAAGCCAGCGGGACGTGGTCTGTTCTCGATTTGCAAGAACGCGTCAGCGTTACTTCGCGATGGTAAGGAAAGAGATGCTTTTATAATGTCTGTAAGTATGTTCGAGATAAACTCAAAAACGTCTGATAAGATGCGGTTTTCTTTTGGCGGTTTAGGTTTATAATTTGTTAAGGTTTACCGTCTATGCTAAAAAGCGGTATTAGCTTTTTTTTTGCGTTGCGTAATATAATAATTATCTTCTGAGCCTTTAATGTTCGGAAAAATATTTTTTCATGAATAAGAGATTTCACAAGCACAATCATATTTACTTACTTCATTTGAGATCGAAGTCCGCATGCGATGTACTTAATTAACAAAACCTTTACACTACAGCAACAATTTTCCCAATAATGTAGATTTAATTTGAATAAATTTTACATCAATTTGTCAATTTTATTACACATTGATTTACAAATATGTTAATTAATGGTTTAATATGTATTTTAATGTAATTAATGTTATATTCTACATTATTTTATTACAAATAAGAACAGAAATTTACAAACTTATAACTAGGCAAATATAAAAATTAAGGGTATTACATGCTATTAGGCCATAGGTACCCGGCTAAATGTACCTAGCACGCTGCTGGCGTTTCCCCTTTCCCCTTTGTAATTGATTAATTATCTAACTTACTAAAATCGACGACAGCATAGAACTAAACGTGGCAAAATGAACTTTAGTACCTATGAATTTTCCATCCTTATCTAATTTTGTGTGTAAACTAAACCAACATTCTAATTTTCCTTGCTGTTTTACCATAAATCTAAGATTTAAAAACACTCAACTCTAAAATAACGTAATAAACAAGCACTTTAATTAAACGAAAACCTACACAATCCCGCTAATTTATACCAATAAAGCGTAATAACTTATACAAATGTATAAATATAGCCGTTTTTTCCGGCAACCCTTCCAGATTGAATTCAGCTAAATAAACTGAATTATATGCTACTTAAATGAGTGTCAAGCCCCACCCGAGGGCCACTCGCTTCTTCTCACCCCTCTTCTGAGACTGGGCAAGGGGTGAAAAGTATAAAAGTCCTTTTTAGGAAAAAACTTTTTGCAACACATTTTTTTTTACAAAATCCTCGTGAGACACAGACATATACATGTTATAGTATTTTATGCAACAGTTTTATAAGAGGGGTCAAAAAATGTGAGTGGCGTGGGTAACAATGTGAGCCGAAGGCGAACATTGTTAATAAATACGCCATGAGCATTTTTTGACTACTTATACAACGTTGCATACAATGCTTTTTCTATGAGTAGGCAATATTAAATAAAATACAAAAAATTATAAACAAAATTTTATTTATGAAAATGTCAATGTAAATTTTGGATAGTAGGTATTACTATATGTATGTAGCTCTTGTATGCGACAAGCACCCATAATACCAAATATTACTGCAACCTGTAACAAGAAAAAGGAGAATTAAATAATATTCAGTTTCAATGCAAAAATATAAAATGTACATAAATATAGCTCGTTGTACTGTGTACCCTAAAAATGTGTATCAAAATTTTTTATAACATATACCAACCTTGCTTAAAAGATAGATCTGATCCGGTGCTTCCAATTAGTCTTTGAAAATACACCAAAGACGTTTTCAGAGAATGACGAAGTTTTGTGCTCCAATCTCCACGCCATGCACTTCTCATAAGATTTGTCGTATAGGTGCTGAGATTTAGTACTTAGGCAACAAATTTTCGGTCGCTGCTTTTGCTGCAGCGGATATTTCTTCAGGTGTAGAAACAATGTAATCCTCTTTGTCCATTTTCAACACTTTTTATGAACGCAAAACAAATAGTAACGCAAAGTACTCAAAGAACAAGAAATTACCGGGACAGGCGGGAAACGAGAAACAAACGAGTAATGTCTATGGTATGTTTTTTTTAAAGCCGTTACACACTACCGCACCGTACCAGGGTCGTGGTGCTGTAGGGTATAAAAGTATTTTTTATTATGTTGGTAGCAATGAACTCAGTACAAATTTGTTTCTTTTTTAATAAAAACCGTATGCATTCAATCGTTTGTCACGTTGGTAGCAATGTACCGGTATGTGGCACCTGCTACCTGCACTAGCTTACCGTATCGTAATGTCTCTAAAACGACACAAGTGCTTTTTTGGGCAATAGACTATAGACTTTTAAGGAGTATTAATAATGTATGCCCTTATATGTTCGTTCGTGACTATGTAAATGACAGATAAAAGTACTCGAGTAGAAAAAATATATTAAAACGGCTCGCTCACGTATTTTAAGTCGAGAGTTCGAAAAGTTCTATTTATTCGGCAAAAAAGAAAAATTCCACCAGAATTATGAAAAACGGTTTCATAGCCCTGGACACATGGATTTTACAATGTGTAAAGTTGACAAGGCGATAATAATCGTTTGTCCCTTTCCATCATACCAATACGTCGGAAAGGGACAAACGATTATTATCGGCTTCTTTAGTAAACGTTTATGAATAAGGGGGTAAATGTTTACCATTATATTTTCTCGGAATCGTTCTTATTTTTCATGCTATGATGTCATGACATGCTCTGACTGAAATAGCAAGACACGTTCGTACGTTTCCGTGAAAAAACGATGGAAAATAATTAGGCACTGTTTCTGTAAGATAATGTAAACCACATTGTTTATATTATCTGCTCGACTATAACTTTAATTAGTACAATAACATCGTAACTAACTAATAACTATTATCGTTAACAAAAAAAACTATTACAAAATGTTAGAACCTTTAACCTTTTACCTCTTGCACGATTTTTACGCAATAATATAACCAAAATAAATATATCTTATAACAGTATTAAAAGCTCTCTAAAACCAGCCAGTGCTATCGAAAACTGCAAAAAGCTGAAAAGTGAGTTAGGCGGTTATGCCGCCCGGCGTAAGACAAAAGTAGGCGGGCGCCCTCCGCGGAACGAATAGGCCGAGCTTTTCTCACTCTCTTAAATGCTCTCCGCTACTCTACTGCGAACGAGCAGTCTTGATACTTTATCACTTACTATTTAAAACGGGGTCAATACGGGGAAGTGTGGCTGCAGGGTAAATTGGCATTCACATTAAGGCCTGTTTACACATTGATTAATGTTAATATGAGTTCATGCATTTGCACTAAAGGTAGGTAGCAATGTATAAAGTCACAATAATAATATATGTGAAACAGGTCCAAACGTGAAGTGCAGCCACACTTATCCATATGCCGAACTTAGCCTTATAGACCTTACTTATTTCTATTTTATTTTATTACAACTTAGGTCATTATCTTAGAAGAAGCTACAGAGTGTTACAATGTGGAAATATTTAAGTGCCCTAGAAAGAGTTAAAGTCCATATATCGTTTTAAGTAGGTACACTCCACTGGAAACATGCATAAGAACTAAAGAAGATTTTTTTGTCATATTTCTGGGTCAATAACATTTTAAATAGTGTTCAATTAGATATTTTTTAGTGAAAAAAAGTGAAACGATCAAGATAAGTCAATCGTCCCGCACGCCACAAGTGTGGTTGTAGTGTCGGCCGCGAGTCTTTGTCGCTAGTATCGCTAATAATGCTTTACACTATTATTATGTTGGTGCGTACTGCATTGTCATTAGTGTGCGCTTGAGACAACACTACTTTAATACGGGAGAGAAGATGGAAGCTTGTAATTTGCATCTAGTAGATAAGTCTATTAACCTATGTATATTAGGCAGTAAGCATCCCGAATAAAATAAAATAAAATACTTCAGAGCCACGTGAACCTGACGCCCAAAAGCCGCTCCCATACAATCGACGTTTTGCTCTTCCATGCGACACACAAACGAACACGACATGCTTTTTAAATTACATGAAACTTAGCACAAACAATTACGCAACATATATCATGCCAAGTGTCATGTGATTAGATACAGCATTTCATTTTAAAATAAGAGCATAACTTCGATTATATGCCATTCGTAAGTACTTATTTTAAATGTGCAGTAAAGTTGCAATAAATATAAAAGTTAAAGGATCAAGATGATTCGGTCGTCTCGCTCTCGCACGCCACAAGTGTGGTTGTAGTGTCGGCCGCGAGTCTTTGTCGCTAGTATCGCTAATAATGCTTTACACTATTATTATGTTGGAGCCTACTGCATTGTCATTAGTGTGCGCTTGAGACAACACTACTTTAATACGTTCATTAGGGATGTACTTAAGGGACGGAGACACTTTTTGGGGTCCCCTACCCAAAGGGTAAAAACAGGTATATCCTTTAGTCGGCCTTTCTGTCACCAGACCAGGCTGTATCTCATGAACCGTGAGACAGTTGAAATTTTCACAGATGATGTATCTGTTGCCACTATAACAACAAATACTAAAAAGTACAGAACCTTCCGTGGACGAGGAGATTGTTTTCCATCGTGTTTTCTCGGAAACGTTCGTATTTATCATGTTACTTCAGTCAACGTAGTTTTTGTACCGAGACTGACTGAATTAGCAAGTCACCTTCGTAGGTAAGTCTCCGTGAAAATACGATGGAAAATAACTACGAACTATATAACTAGGCTATTGAATAAATATAGGAAAAACCGGGCAAGTGCGAGTCGGACTCGCGCACGAAGGGTTCCGTATCATAATGCAAAAAAAAGGCAAATAAAAACGGTCACCCATCCAAGTACTGACCCCGCCCGACGTTGCTTAACTTCGGTCTAAAATCACGTTTGTTGTATGGGAGCCCCACTTAAATCTTTATTTTATTCTGTTTTTAGTATTTGTTGCTATAGCGACAACAGAAATACATCATATGTGAAAATTTCAACTGTCTAGCTATCACGGTTCGTGAGATACAGCCTGGTGACAGTCGGACGGACAGCAGAGTCTTAGTAATAGGGTCCCGTTTTACACTTTGGGTACGGAACCCTAAAAAGGTTTCTTTGCTCACTCAGTGTGGGCGTTAGCTTTAACCCTTAAGAGCCCATCAACGTGCACACTAGCGCCACTGCTAAATAATTGTGATTATTTAAATTTAACGAAAGATATTTAAAATAGGGGGCCGCTACGTACTATATTTTGTATTTAAGTACCTTTCGAATACATCAAACTGGTTTTTTATTCGTCGATCTATGAACTCAAACAAAAACGGCCGTTTTAACTTTGGACGCATAGATTGACGAATCCAGCAACATAAAAACTAGTTTGATGTATTCAAAAGGTACTTAAATACAAAATAAATACAGTACGTAGATAGCGGCCCTTGTCTTGTCGTTAAATTTAGATAATCACGATTATATATATTTTGTTTCTAGATAAGTTCTCTTTTGGTTTTCTAATGCACTGCCTACAATATTTTCTGCTTGGCCTTAAAGTTGACTGGTAGAGAATGCCTCATGGCATTAAGTTCGCCTTTTGTACATTAAGTTATTCTTTTGTGCAATAAAGTTTTAAATAAATAATAAATAAATAAATTATTTAGCAGTGGCGTTAGTGTGCACGTTGATGGTCTCTTAATAGGAAAATTATTCACAATTACATCGGAAAAAACATAAGGCTCTCGAACTCCATTAGAAACAAAAATAAATTGAATTACAACTCGATCGACATTTTCGATTCGGAGCCCTAACTCAATTAGATGGGCGCGCTGATGGAAAAATAAAATAAATACGGGAACAAAAAAAAATTAAAACAAAAAGAGCCCAGATATAATTTGAAATATCTCCGCAAATGCAAAGTGCGAGTGCTGTTATTTTATTCAAATGAGGGTACTTTTTTTCAACCCCTTTCCCGTCGCCATCAAAGTGGCCTGATATTCAATTAAAAAAGAAGAGCGGGCCGCGACTGAAAATTAATCAGAAAAAATGCTTTTAACTAGATCTACATTTTAATGAAATTATTATTGATGAGTGTTGTATAAATGGTGTCCTTTGTCCTGATTGCGTCTGTAACGGACACTGGAGCTTTTAAGGGCCTTCATTTAATGTCACTTCTTTTTAAATTAGCTGTTCTTTAAATGTGAAAATGTAAAGTTAAAGTTATTTACGATACAAGTGAGAATTTTAAAACACGATCAAAAGGAGGACTCAATTTGGAGGAGGAGATGTTTTAAATCGACATGAGTTAAAATTTCTTCTTGTTCCTCGTTCCCTCAATGCTGAGGATCGCAACCACATGCAACATCTCTCCATTGATTGCGGTCATAAGCCAAGTGGACCGCACGGTGCAGGCTGCCGCCACTCGTCTTCTTCATGGCGTCAGACCATCTCTTACGAGCCCCACCCTGAGCGCGTTTTCCATTCATTCGCCCCAAGTTTAAATTTACTTTACCTATAAAAAAATCTATTTTGTCATCTTCATCTTCCTCCCGGCATTTTTTTGTCACGGCTCATGAAAGCGACCCGTGGGGTCAGCCTGGCAACTAATCCCGCGAATTGGCGTAGGCACTAGTTTTTACGAAAGCGACTGCCATCTGACCTTCCAACATAGAGGGTAAACTACTTAGACCTTATTAAAAATCTATTTTTTAATATGTAAATTTAAAATGAAAGTAAATGATTTCCCGCAAAACGTTGTCTATAGATATACATTATGTATATTAAAAAATATATGTGACAGTTCACCTCTTTTATTTATACAGGGTGATTTCGGGGTCGGGGAGCAAGAGAGCCAGACATCATACAGAATCCAAAGATGAGCCTAATGATGTTGCTAATTATTGTTTATCACCAATAATGATGATTATTTTCCAGATGGCAAGTAGGAAAAAACATTTTTGCATACAATTTGGTGACCCTACTCAATGTGACGTCTTGTCGCTTTCCATACAGCGTATGTCAAAAGTCATAGGGTGACCATAATTACTTAGTATGACATAAATTTTACTTGAAAAATAAGAATAATTAAAGTAATTATCTTTTAATCAAATACTACCATATGATAATGTGGATCATTTACAGAGTCAGAAATAACCTCCTTTTGCGTTGCCGTAGTCGGGTAAAAAAAAGTGGTTCTGGATCACGACCCAGAAATCACCCTGTATTTGCCTATTGCAAAACTTATCTACGTACTTAGTGATATACAAGGTGTAACATAAGGAAACCGAATAATTTTAACAGCGTATTCCGGATCATATTTAGAGACAAAAACGTTCTATAAACTTGTATATGGGTAATAGGTGTCTGCGTTCATATTATTATATTTATTATACCTTAATAGTACAGCGTCAGTTTTTTATTTGGGCTATAAACACAGTCCGACTGGATTGCGTTGTAAACTTTTAGGGCCCGATCCCGGGGGACAATGGCACGTGTCATTAAAAATGTTTATCATTTTGACCTAATTATAGTAATGATGAGTCACGGTAGCAATGGTGGCAGCTTTTCAACAGTGGTACGATTCGTATGATAATTAGTAATTTGGAAATTACGTGAGACAAGGGGCTGTATACTGTCTAGTAAGAAAATTGGGTCGTTGCGTCGCGCTCGAATACTTTACGACACATTATAATTGTAATTTGGTGTAATTTAGTTTAATTTTGTATAATATCGTCGGGTGACAAGTAAAAGTCACTAACACCATTGAAATTATTGGACAATAAACCTTGTTACAAGTGTAATAAAGTGCATTGTTACTTTAATTTTTTGATAGTACTTAGTGACTTTTGCCTGTCACCCGACGATATATCGTGTTATATAATGTATTTATTAGGTAAGTTGACATTGTTGGTATGGTAATTTTATTTTGTATTGTGAGCGTTTTAGGGTCACCTGTAAGCCCGCAGGAGTTGGTCTCAAATAAAAAAAAAATAGGAAAAGTTGTGTGAATACGGTAGCACAGAATACAGTTGTTGTGTATTGTGTACTTATAAAGATAAATATCTGGGAGACAACACATAAAAACAACAAACACACAAAACATGTAAAAACTCAAAAATGCGCGTTTTTCCAGAAATAGCTAGCCATAAATAGCCAGAGCTAGCTAGAGCTAGATCGATTTTTCGTCCTCGAAAACCCTCATATAACAAATTTCATCGAAGCCGTTTCCGAGATCCCCGAAACATAATATGTACATAAATAAATATAGGTATATACAAGAATTGCTCGTTTAAAGGTATAAAATATGATATCTAATTTAGATATCTCATAAAGACCTGACGGTCCTATTTATCTATAGTATTTATTAAGTTCGATGTAATATTAATTATTTTCAATCAGGAATAGAGTTGCACTTGTTTTATTTATAATTTTGGATTTTTATCTTGAATGTTTGGGCGTTAGGAGACAATTAGTTATTCTATAAAATATTTTATCAAAAATAATTGCAAAAATAAAGATTTAGGCTCATATTGAAATACATATTATTTTTTACAGCTAAGTAAATTATGGGCCCGATTCGGATTTTGAAATAGACATGAATTAGATATCTTTTAGACATCACCAATATACGATAACGATATGTTTAAGATCTAACCTGTCAAATTTGACATTTGCGTGATTCTGGAAATACTCTTGAACGATTTCCACAGGATATGACTTAGAGATCTAATTCACATTTAATAGATATCTTACGCTATCTAACGTAAAAGTGACATTGGTTGCCCGAATTGCGCTGCAAAAGAGAACTAGTTGATATCTAAACTATAACGTATCTAGAATGGATCTAGTACGTGTCGTCTCTTGTGAATATCTTGAAGTTCGAATAAGGCAGTATGTATATTACACAATAATCAATAATTAGATGAACTAAAAACGACTCTACATGATCCTAAAATGCAATATAATTCTCTATCTTTATTCAGGTATCTTAACTTCTCTTCTCTTTATCTTTATTCAGGTATCTTAACCACTAAAATAACATCATTTTCGAAACGGCAGGAAAAATAGATACCGTACAGTCACGGAATATGTTACACAACGAAGGCCACAATAATATCTGACACGATCTTGTATGTAGAGCCACAAGAACGTGTCACATATTTCTGTGGCTTTCGAAGAGAAAACATTTTATTTTATTTATATTTTACATTACGAAATACCTAAGATATAATAAATAAATAAATATTATAGGACATTCTTACACAGATTGACTAAGTCCCACAGTAAGCTCAAGAAGGCAAATACTTAAATACATAGAAAACACCCATGACTCAGGAACAAATATCTGTATCATCATACAAATAAATGCCCTTACTGGGATTCGAACCCAGGACCATCGGCTTCGCAGGCAGGGTCACTACCCACTAGGCCAGACCGGTCGTCGAAAGATAGTACATTGTCATATTATGTATTAAGTTACTTAGTTTAGGTATTGATGTAAAATATATTAGAGCCAGTTATAATTTTTGCTTACAAGATCTTTTATATCTACTTTTCTAAACCATGATTGTACATTTATAATATTTAAGCGTATTATGATTATTTTAAGTTTTGGATAATGTGCATTGTCATATTTGGTACAAGACTACATCAAAAACTCAATTTTCACTTACAGTTATGTTAGTTTAGCATGGGGGCGACGATATTATCAATGAAATAAATTTTATCTTATATCTTATCTTATCTATCTTAATTATTTTACACTAAACAACGTGCGAATATCTTCAATATTTGAATCAGCAAATCCACCCATCGTCACTTGGCCATTACTCTCCATAAATCGGAAGGCCCTATTAGCCATAGCCAACCTCCTAAGCCAGAGAGCTCCGGATTCTACCTAATGCACTTAAAACCGGCCAGCTTAAATCATCGTCATCGTTTGTTGAACAAGACCCCGGTCACATATCAGGGGACACCCCCCTACCCACCCCCCTATAATTTTGGGCCTAGACTGGGCATAGATTTCTAGTCTCAACGTGCAAAGGGGTTTTGTGGAGCTAAATGATGTATATACGTATAGTCTTGACGCGCGCATGTGTGTGCGGCTTGTGACTTTGGACAGGATTTCTGATGCATTTCTTAGCTCGTGTCAATTCGCTTGAGTTATTAGTACGGCTACCACTTTCTATATATCTCTTTCGCACTAATATGTCAGTACGAGCGAGATGCAAAGTAAATTACGTTCACGATAGCGTTTATGTCAATGCCAAACTAGGTAACCGTACAGAGGCCGACATTTTCGTGGCAGTTTTAATTGTCATTAGGGACATCTCATTTATCGACTTTTGATATACCGACGTCTTTTACGTCGTCGTCGCAACTCTATGTATTTTTTCTCTATGGCCAAGCCTAACTCTATCTCGAATCAGAGCGGAAAACAAAAGGATCGACATTGAATTTTTCTCGACTTAATCTTGTATTCAAATTTTAATTATATCATTCCGGCGTTTGAATAAAAACGAATTCATTTCGTCCCGCCGGTGAATAATAATGTACGAGGTTTAAGTCAAATAGCCGTCTGTCACACCGTGCATATTGAAAATTGTAATGGGTAATATTTAATATAACCATTATTTATAGGAATAATTTATAACCATATCATTAAATGATGGCCTTTCTTGATATGCCTAGGAATTTCATAATCTGACGGATTTTGCGATCTGTAGACGACCTCTATATTATAACGTCGGGTGACAAGCAAAAGTCACTAAGTAAGTACTATCAAAAAATTGAAGTAACAATGCACTTTATTACACTTGTAGCACAGTTTATTGTCCAATCATTTCAATGGTGTTAGTTAGTAACTATTGCTTGTCACCCGACGATTATATATATATATATATATATATATATATTAATAGTTCCCCCAAATTCCCCAGAACTGCATCATTATGTCCTGTGAGGTATAGGTACACGTTTGAATGATATTGCGATATTGTTTCATCACTTTCTTTCTTAAATATTGTTGAAATTGTAATATAAAATGTCTAACATTCTAACTTACCTACGCTTGTAATCGGGAAGGAACTGGGTCTTGAGACACAGGGAAATCTACTTTGAGAGCTATGTACCAATTTTATGTAATAACTCAAAGTTGCAATAAAGTTTATTTTATTTTACTTTCGTTTGAAAAATTAAAACGAGTTTGACTCGCGCACCGAGGGTTCCGTACTTTTTTAGTTTGTTGTTATAGCGGCAACAGAAATACATCATTTGTGAACATTTCAACTGTCTAGCTATCACGATTCATGAGATACAGCCTGGTGCCAGACTGACTGACGGACAGACGGACAGCAGAGCAGAGTTGTAGTAATAGGGACCCGTTTTTACCCTTCAGGTATGGAACCCTAAAAATGGGTCATTTACCGATGTAAAGGGCTATTAAATATGATGAGACGGTGTAACACGCGGCCATGGTTATGGAGATCAACAACTAATACCTATAGGTACATCGCTGAATCCGGAAAAGCACTTTTCATATTTCCGTATGCATATTGAAATCATGGAATTATGCTTAGAATATTTTTGTGACGTCATTATTTATGCAAAAGCGAGTTAATGTTTCCATTGCAATGTGATTCCCGTGCAGTTTATTTATAACTTCTAAATAAGTCTGTGCATTTTGTATTGCTGCTTACTACGTGTACCTACTGCAAACAAATGCAGCCAACAATAAAAGCCAGAACCATAGATATAATAATATACTTAGATGACGCCTCAGCGAGCTGTCACTGTTACCACTTTTGTTTAGTGTACGATTAACAATATGGAAACACCTTGCTGTAGCCATGTCGATAAAGTCATATCGATAAACTATCGACATTTCTTGCAATTTTAATTTTACTTCAAAGGTTTAACGATACCTAAAATGAATAAAAACGCTTTTATTCTTTATTGTGGTTATCGGATCACAATTTTATCGTCACGCCCCAGCAGGGAACCAAGGGCAAGTTCAGATATTTAATTAAAATACATAAATTCCTACTAAAATAATATATGTGGTCCGCAATAATTGAATTATTTTATTACATTATAATATATTCATTATCCATTAGCATTTCAATTATGTTTATGTTTAACTAAGATATTGAAGCTTCAATTAATCGCTATTTCGTTCCGCTGTGTAGCGTTTATCGATATATAACGTGATTAAAATCGACTTTTCACATCCCTAAAAGAGCACACATATACACTTTTACGCACACATACACAACCTAGTTCTACCAAAAAAGGCAACACTTTGATTTGAAGTCCATCTTGTCAACAGTATGGTTGTCCTTTTTTGACAAACGGCATTTTTAAAAGAGCGAGGAGAGAGAAATGATACTAGTTGCTGCGCCGTCAAAGAGAACAGAAAACGTTGGGGCCTTGGCCAGAACACACCGGTTGCGTGTGCGTAGACGTGCACGTGCTCTAAAATGTTGAAGCCGTGCACGCACAAGTCACGCAAACGGTGTGCCGTCTCTCATAAGGATCTGTATATTACAAAGTCTTGCACGTCTACGCACACGCATCCGGTGTGCACAGGCCTTGAAAGTACCTACCAAATAATATTGTAATTTTTATTTATATATGTATAGTTATTTTCCTACAATTATAATATAATATATAAAAAATCCTAGAAATCGCTTTAGCATGTAGTTATGTTAGGTGTTTAATTTGGCTGCTATTTAACTGATCACCAGATTTAATAAAATTTAATACCAAAAAAATCTACTTTACCACCCTAAAATAATGAATGATCACCAAAATTATAACACCATTTTAATCTGAAATGATTACCAATTTTATTACATTTTACTATCCTATTAAAGGAAATGACACCAAATTAATCATTATTAACCCAAAAATTGAAAATAATTACCAAATTTCAAACCCCAATTTAATGTCAATTGATAACCAAATTTTTACATCGTGCTATCCTATTAAATAAAATGACACCAAAATAATCATTGTAAACCCAAAAATAGTAAATGACCACCAAAATTAGAACTCCATTTTAATGTAAAATTATAACCAAATTTTTAAATCTTGCTATCCTATTAATTTTCTAGTAGCATTTTGTTTCTGTAAGGTTCGCAGTTCAAACCTAACCTAACCCACTTTTCTAGTAACATTTCTTATCTGGGAGGGTCGCAGTTCAAATCTAACCTAACCCACTTTTCTAGTAGAATTTCGTTTCTGGGAGGGTCGCAGTTCAAATCTAACCTAACCCACTTTTCTAGTAGCATTTCGTTTCTGTAAGGGTCACAGTTCAAACCTAACCTAACCCACTTTTCTAGTAGCATTTCGTTTCTTTAAGGGTCGCAGTTCAAACCTAACCTAACCCACTTTTCTAGTAGCATTTCTTTTCTGTAAGGGTCGCAGTTCAAACCTAACCTAACCCACTTTTCTAGTAGCAATTCGTTTCTGTAAGGGTCGCAGTGTTAACCTTAACTGATAGCAGTACAAACCTAACCTAACATACTTTTCTAGTAGCATTTCAGTATGCCTAGCTAAGTTATGCGGTGCGGGGTACGGGGGTTGAGCGGGAGGGGCTAGTAATTTTGGCATCATTTTACTAATTAGTTTTAAGTACATATTATATTTGTAACCCATAACTTGCATGTTTGGTTTAACTGTCAATGTAAAGTTGGTTAAATAAAATAAAATAAAATAAAACTTTATTTGGTAATATGTATAAATTTTTTGGTATCATAGTGGTTTATTTAGGTGAAAATATCGCATTTATTTGGTCTTCAAGATTTGGTGATCATTAATGATTTTTGGTAATCATTCAATATATTTGGTATTCGAATACAATTTGAAGTGCAGTCGTAATTAAAATGGTGGTACATTTGTAATTTTAGGCCTTATTTTTTTGGTGTTCAGTAATTTTTTTTGGTAAGCATGATTTTTTTATTTAGGGTACCAAAGTATTTTTTGGTGGTCATTATATTTGTAGCCGTTTAATTTCGAAGAAAGGAAATTCTTGAAATTAATGTAATTTAAACGAAATAGCTTATTTCGCGCCATGCACGAAATAAAGTACATAAATCGGAAAAACGTAAACCACAGTCATTTTTAGGGTTCCGTACCCAAAGGGTAAAACGGGACCCTATTACTAAGACTTCGCTGTCCGTCCGTCCGTCCGTCCGTCCGTCTGTCACCAGGCTGTATCTCACGAACCGTGATAGCTAGACAGTTGAAATTTTCACAGATGATGTATTTCTGTTGCCGCTATAACAACAAATACTAAAAACAGAATAAAATAAAGATTTAAGTGGGGCTCCCATACAGCAAACGTGATTTTTGACCAAAGTTAAGCAACGTCGGGCGTGGTCAGTACTTGGATGGGTGACCGTTTTCTTTTTGCATTTTTTTCCGTTTTTTTTGCTTTTTGGTAAGGAACCCTTCGTGCGCGAGCCCGACTCGCACTTGCCCGGTTTTTTTATAGTTAATAAGACAAAAAACTAAATAAATTTGCATCAAGTTAAAGATAAACACAAGTTTATAACAGCAACAAGCATTTATTGAATGTAACACAGTGGACATCAGTCACCGTATTACAAAGTTAACAAGATACAAAAAACCGGTCAAGTGCGAGTCGGACTTACGTTTCAACGGTTCCGTACATAAGTCCGACTCACGCTTGACTGCACATTTCTAATAGGTTTTCCTGTCATCTATGTAATGGGTAAAGTACTATTTAGTGTATTATTTTTTAAATTTTAGGCCCAGTAGTTTCAGAGATAAAGAGGAGGGAATGGTAGGACAGACAGATAGACGCACGAGTGATCCTATAAGGGTTCTGTGTTTTTCCTTTTATGGTACGGAACCCTAAAAACGAAGTAAATTTGCATCGAACTCAAGGTAAACCCAAGTTTATAACAGCAACAAGCAGTTATTGAATGTAACACAGTGGACATCCTGCATTGTTTGCCGACGCCGAGACGACAAATACGACAGAATGAAGATATAGGGCGGACTATTTCTGGACTATTCGTTAAGTTTTCTTCGCAGACCATTATAGACAAAACCGGACTTGTATCGAAACAGACTAAAACTGAAGTCAAATGCAGGGTGAAATTACTATTTACCTAGTGGCCAATCTCTATAGCAGTCACCTTATTTCAAAGTTAATAAGATAAATAATTTTCTACAATTTCTTGTCGGACTATAAAGTACCTAAGTTATAAAATACGTCTTGTCAATTTATTTTGTTCTTGCGAAACTAGGGGTCAACTTAGAACAGCCTCGAGTTTGCAGACAAGTCAAAACAGATTGAAGAATAGATAGTAGACGGTCGCGCACCACTCGGTTCTGTTTGCTAAATATTTGTTGCATCTTCCATTCAAGTATGAAACAAAAGATATACAAACAGCACCTAACTGTACATCGGTGGAACTTATTACAATTAACGGTGTGGGCGATGGTACAGGCGGAATTGAGTTGAACCGAAGTTTAACGTTATTATTTCGGAATTTTTATTTTGGGAACATCAAGCATATGGTAGAGTCCAAAAAATGGCCTCTTTGATCCGTCCTATCAGGGAAGAAAAAGCCCTTTTTAGAAAAGATGATGCGAAAAATAACTTATGTCACACCATACACGAAAGAGCACAAAACGTAGACCGCACTTATCAAAACTATCAAGTGCTTTTTTCATTTATTATTTGCCTTTTATCATCAAAGTATTAGTTCATACAACCGTTTCATACCTACAACTAAAACCTTACCATTTCTAATTCCAATAATTGCAGCCATTCTATATTATTTAATTCCCTATAATGACTATCTCGCTCGCGGCATATCTCGGCAGAATTAAGTCGCGATTAGCATACGTAATGACCGCCTTATCGCGCCCTTAATTGCGCCCTAATGAATCAAGTACTTATTGACGGTGCCGCACACAAAGCTACCTATATTTATACATAAACATACACAAATCTAATTATAGGAAACTTGTAAGTGTAGGGGTAGCACGGGAGCCTCATATTTTATGACGCGAAATCTGAATATACTACATATACCGGGTGTGGCCCGTAACATGAGCAAAAAATTAAACGGTAGGCTGTACTATTCATACTGACCAACATTTGTTCGGAGACTTTTAAAAATAACTTGTGGTTTGATTTTTAATACACTTTAAAGTTTATTGTAAGACGCAATGTATTGCGAATTTTGTTGTTTAAGGCGTGACAAGCAACGTCAATCACAATGATATTATGGCGTGGCGATGGCGTCCATTGAAGATAATATTTATTTTGTATGAAAAATAGGGAGTCTAAATACTTCATAATTTTAAAAAGTTGTTGAACAAAAGTGTCACCGTTTGAGGAGTACAATCTATGTTTTAATTATTTGCTCGTGTTACAGGCCACACCCGGTATTATGCCTAGTTGAAGTTTCTTATATAGGACTCAAGATGACAGTCTCCAAATCACAAGAAGGCTGCTTGCATGGATTGACAAACTGTGTGAATATCAAGTTGTACTTTTTGATCTTTATTTCTTTAATGAATACTACTGTCTTATTAACGGTTCCAGCCACTGCTTTAGCTATGTTTATTTTTACTTATATGAACGTACCTATACTATACAATATAATATTTTATTATTTAAAAAACGGGACTTAATCCTGTACTAAGTTTTAAAATTACCGCCGACGTTTCGAGGACAGAATTGTACCCATGGTCTCGAAGAAACGTGTCGATTGCAATTTAAAAAAATCGGATTTTGGCCACCGATCATAATATTTCTCGGTTATAGAGCTCAGCTCAACTACCAGATACCCATAAGGTCAATCTCCTGCCCAATCTCTCTGGTTGTGTACTAAATACTCGACGTTTCTATATTATTTAAACTAAAATCGTTTGCAAGTGCAACCGAACGCCATTTTGATTATTAAGCTTTAAATTAAGCGCTTAAATCAGGCGCCCAATCACATAAACATGTAAATTGACAGCCAACGGTAGCACGTCACTAGCGCACGCGCAGTAACTTTGTAGCGGCGTCGATTGGATATTTATTTAATTTTCTAATTGGACCTTTTACTATTCTACTACTATTAAATAACCCTTATAGTTTCGTCGTGTCCGTCTATCCGTATATCACAAACATTTTACTCGAAAACTATACATATTCGAATTAGGAACGTACCTAGCAGGGATGTTGCGGAGGCAGATTTTTTGACATCCGCGGATGCGGATGCGGATATTCAAAGCCTCACATCCGCGGATGCGGATGCGGATATTTAAAGCCTCACATCCGCGGATGCGGATGCGGATGCGGATGTCATGATTTGGTACTTAAAAAACGTCAAATATTAAATTATTAGCATTTTTTATTTAAAAAAAAACGAAGCGTTTAGTATTTGAGCAAGAATATAGGTGCGTTTTATTTAATAAACAGTAACTTGGCCGACTTTTCGGGTTCTAGACGATTTCGTTATATATAATGACGAAATAACCTAGCACTTACGCCGCCGGTGCCGCCGCTAATACGTGCCTGTTACCGACTCGGTCGACATCCGCATCGATTTTATGCGTATGCGGATGTTGAAAATAATGCGGATGTTCCGCGGATGCGGATGCGAATATCTGCAATATCCCTGGTACCTAGGTGTATTTTGTGAGCACTTACAAAGTTAAGAAGTTAAAATTAAAATATATACCTATTTTTAAGGGACACTCCACTACATGTAACTAAAACTTTAAAAAAGCAGTTGTTATTCAATACCTGACACATATCATTTTAGGACCTAAATTAGCTAAATTATGTTTTATCCCTTTCTTACAAATGCCTAAATTAGTTAAATTAGGTTTTATCCCTTTCTTACAAATACATAATATTATGTTTAAGTCAAAATAACAAATACAGACAAACGATTATTATAAGCTAATGGAGGTATGCAGCGCGTTTATGAACAAGGGGGTTAATATCTTCGCGGCAAATATTAAAACACTTCATATAGCGTAAGTTACTTATTAAACTTCAAATCGAACGTGTAACATGCGCACGCGCCCATAAACCAGTAAGGCGACGCTACCGTTCGCGGCGCAGCGCAGTAACTTTGTCGCGGCGGCTATCCGCTCATTGATTTAATTTGCAGTCTGGTTGTAATACTTGTAAGCATCGTAGAGTAGTTTAAAGTGTTCTGCTATTTTAAATTACACCTCAGTTTTTTTGATGATTATTCTGTAGTTCGATGGATGGACGGACAAAGAGGCTGGCATGACGAAAATATATGGGTCCCCTTTTTACTCGTACCGTTATGGGCTAGGGAGCTCTAAAAATGAGCTGTTTCATATATCATATATTGTGGCTCATCAGATGTCAACTGTTTTCTATTTAAGTTGCAGTTTTAAGTTTTAATTGCATTTTGTAAAAGATGTATACTAAACTAACAATAAGATTTTTCTCTTTAAAAAAAATGTCTTACTCACGTATGTTATGGGCCATGTTGTACACACCACGGAAAATTTAACTAAGGGCTGAAAATTAAAAAAATATATATATAATATATTGTATGGAGAGGTCGCACAGGACCGAGAAAAGTGGCGCTGTCTTGTGTCGGATGCCAAGTCTCTTTTTGGGTCGCAGAGCCAACGAAGTAAGTAAGTAATATAATATATTAGCCGGATAAAAGTAAGTTTTTATTTTAAAATGCTGCTCCTTGTAATTTTCTAATACAGTGTAAGGGCTGCAGGCTGCGCCGGCGCAGTAAGCTGTGCGCGATCTAATTGCCGGGTGCCGATCGACCACTTATCATAATGTCTCGCAAATCACGCGCAGGATAAGTCGCCGGGGAAATTGCATTAACAATTTAACACCAGTCATTACGATGATTGTCTTTCATGCCATGCTACTGTCTTAGATCTTACGAAGACTTCTACAGTCGCCATCAGATACATCGGAGCGGTCGAGGTGCTCAAAAATATCTAAACACTCACTCTAACGCCTTGAAATCGAGGCCTGTTCAGATTTTTGTGAGCGCCTTGGCCGCTCCGATATATCTGATGGCGACTGTACGGAATAAATAAGAAATGGGGAACGCAGTTTGTAAAAGAAAAAAGCCAGTTCTTGTAAAGCTACAGGCAACCTCTTTACGGCCTGATTCGAACTTTAAGATACGTCAGTTAATAGACGATTAACGTATCTGATTCCCTCCTTGACCCTACACCTGCTGTCAAACTCGAAATACTTACGAATCATTCTTCCACTATATATTAGAGTCTGTTCGGAAAGAGAAGAGTCGTGAAATATATTGGGCCCCATACATTTCACGAATCTTCTTTTTCCGCACAGACTACTTATCTGGCGTCAATAACCCAGCTTCAGAGCAATAATAACAACACATATTACTTACATAAGTATGTATTTATGAAATGTGGAGTGCGATCAATTGTATCCCGATCAGCCCGGCGCCGAATGCGTATGACATTTTTTGGTTTAAACTTAATCATTTACAAAATAGTGAAAAAGTTCGCCAGCGGTGCGGTGGCGAGCGTGGATAAGGGTGGCGGTTCGATTTTATCGGTAAACGGTTCAAATGTATGTTGGTTTGTTTTACTTTACATTAATTTCTCTTATTTTGATTTTCGAATGTAATATATATTTTAATATAATTAAGTATACCACCACGTACATCCTTTAATGTCTGAATTGAACAATTCTGTCTTTAATGGGAGTAAAGTCAATTATTTTTTTCTATAGAAAAATCGTAGGTAATACACAAGTGTAACAATTTTTATATCATAAAAATTATTATAGGACAACTTTACACATTTTTTTTAACATTGTATCTTACAAACTTAGGTTTAATGCTCTCCTTTTTGGAAGTTAGTTAAGATAATACGAAAAACCCGGACCCGAGCTTCAAAACAAAATTGATTCATTTATTAAAATCATTACTGTTGAGACTTGATGCTACAGATTAATAAAAAAATGCAAATAAAAATATACATCAAAGATCAAGTATATACCTATACAATACAATGGTACAGTCTTTTCATAGTCAAACATATTCAAGAACCTAAAAGAAAATACCACTACTTTTAAATAAACTAAAGTTACTAAAGGGATGAATGGCGTCAGATCGCACAGAATAGGAACGAATGGCGAAATCTAGTGTCGGAGGCCAAGATCCACTTCGGGTCGCTGAGCCAGCGAAGTAAGTAAGTTAAGTACTTACTAAAAGGTACCGCGTAATTTTCATTGAAGTCACTATTTACCTACCTCTTGTCCCTTGTTCAAAGCTTTGAACTCACGCAAAACAAAGTAATTATCCCGAGTGAAGCTACCCCCCAATCGGAATATAAGCACGGAAATGAATGATAGTTATTTTATTTTTCGATTCGGCTGCGGCGAACGACCGCCCAAGAATTAATAACAGAGGTGTTATTGCCATCCCTGAGCAACCCCCTTATCGCAAACCAGTATAAAAGTTGATCTTTCATAACATAACGCATTGCTATAGTTATTAAGGTCAATGTGGGGAAGACCGTGATAGAAGTCAAGAACTCTCGTAGGTGTACCTATTTGTATAGTTACGTACTTCACACAGACACACAGAAAGAAAGCGCTTTGCTCCTCTTGCTCATACCGGTTTTCTGTAAGGGGAGTAGGTATGTGTATAAACGCAAAAGCTAGAAACGACGAAAGAACTTTTACGTGCGTGATAGGTGGTCTTCCTCACGAAATTTTTAGTTCGTTACCCAAGGAATATAGCCAAGGTAAATAAAAAACGGTCTTTGAGAAAAACGCATTTAACCGATTTGCATTGACCAAAGTGATCCCATAAGAGCACCGTGAACAATGTTTTGTACGGTGCTCTAAAAAGGAAAATGAAGATGAAATTGACCGTGTGACTTTCACAGGAAACTAGGGAAACTTTCATTATGGAAATGAAAAACACATCCATTTACATATTACAATGCGGTACAAGTTCCAGGTACATATAAAAGTTTATGGTTAAGTAGAAATATTATTTAGTGGCGTGGCGCCCCTATAGCTCCGCGTTTGGGGCATGGTGAGAGCACAACCTCCCGCATCCTAAGCTCAAAAAACTGTAGGGGAAATACGGACAAAATGGCATATACGGACAAAACGACATAGCGGGTTTTATCGACTCCAGCTCCAATAATGAAGAATTTTCCGCCAAAAACGAGGATGAAGAAGACTGCCCCGCATTTATTGTAATGATCTTTATTCGCGGTCTAAGCCGGGAGAAACCTGGTTAAGATGCATGAGTTGTTTTCGTTGGGCTCACGCTTCTTGTGCTGATGTCTCAAAGAAGACTAAAACATTTATTTGCGAGCTTTGTTCTTAAAATTTTGGTATGTCATTATACCCATATTTAGTGTGTCATTTTGTCCATACTATATGGACAAAATGGTTTTTTTCAATTGTCCATTTATTTATTAATATTTAATTTTATATAGTTCCTATTCAATTAAAAGACTGTATTACTAGTAGTCAATGAACCTATTAAGAAGATTTTCAATGCATGAGACTGATCATAATTACAATAAATAAAGATATATGATCCAAAATCAAAACATCCTGTCATTTTGTCCGTACTTCCCCTACCTTTTCGGTCATGGTTAAGTATCCAAAGGGTCTAGGTGGCCTTTATACTGGTTAGGCAAGCAGATAGCCCAAGTAGTGACGGGAATAGAGCCAGGGGGGCCTAACCGCGACAATCTACAGCTCTTTTGAGAGCGCGGATATTTTTGTGAGTTTTTTTCTATTCAGTGTCGATAGTTTTTTGCGGTCGATGACCGCTTTTATGAATACACAGGATTTTTTTAATGGCTCGCTCTGTTTCAGTCAGGCGGTATGGCGAGGATTGTAGGGTTAATTGGGATTTTCTGATAAGGTAGGTAGCAAACAAACTATTGATGCAAACAATACAAAAAATGCGGAAAACAGAAAGAACATCCTGGTTGTCAAGGGTCATATATACCCACTAATATTATTAGTGCGACAGATTTTCTCCTTCGCTTCCTTTGATTTCTTCGCAGATGTATGCGTTTCCTCACGATGTTTTCCTTCACCGAAAAGCTAGTGGTAAATTATTAAATGATATTTCGTAAATAAGTTCCGAAAAACTCACTGGTACAGTACGAGCCAGGATTTGAAACCGCCACCACCGCATTTTCGTGAATTAAGTATGCTTTAAAACTTTACGCTCCACGTACATTCCTGATTTAAAACCACTTGTTTATTTCTAATCCTAACTTAACAAGGTAAATGCGCCGAACATTATTCGCACTATCACCTGTTGCAATACCATTCTACTCGTAACATTACTCCACATGCACCGCCAATTAACCGATTTATCCACTATTCCCCCAAATTAAACGTTCACTAAACAAAACACTCGGCCAATCACGGGCCGGATCCGCGCACAATCCGGATCCATTCACTCATTCATTCGTTCAACAGCGGCCGGAAAATTATCACTTTCGGAGCACTTAAAGGCAAATGTGTCGAAAATCACAACGCGGTGATACGGCGTGCTGCTGCAAGGCACAGTACGCTAGCTAGACTTTCATTTCTGGCATTTTCGACGTTTATCGTTTTTAATAAAATTGTACGGAAATTTCCCAAAGAATGCTCGTATGAGCTTTAAAAGTTTTGTAAAGGGATTGCAACAGCTATGAATTTGCAAATGTCTAGCGTTACCTGTGCATTAAAACCCTACACGTAGTAGGTATGCCTATTTAGAACATAATATGCCACATTGGGCGGACAGAATAACGTCAGAGACAAACGCCACATTGCAGGCTAGCATGCACTGGGCCCAAGACAGAGCGGCTTGGAGAGCACTGGTGAAAAATGTCCATATTCGCCACGTCCCTCAGCCATGAGGATACGACAAGGAAGGAAGATGGTCCTGATTACTTAGTCAGAGATTTAAATCAATTCTTCTACACTTAACATTAGTGTTAACATTACATTTGCTATTGTTTTTTCTAATGTTGTCATTATCACGTGACAATCACAACGCGACTTCTTTCAGGCCTATTCGGATTTCACTACATCTAGAGACGATTTAGAGATCAACTAGATCTACATTAGATATCGACTAGATGTGTGACTTTGATATCTAAGTCATAACTTGTCGAAATCGTTCAAGAGGACTTCAAGAATCGCGGAAACGTCAAATTTGACATATCTATCTTACAAATATCTTTAAATTATCCATATCGTAACTTGTCGTAACATAGTCTAGTAGAAATCTAATTCATTTTCCGAATCGAGCCGTTAATCTCTTGAGGGGCCCACAGATTACCAGTTCGCCGGACGATATCAGCCTGTCAGTTGTTCGGAGCCTGTGTATTTTAAACTGTAGGTCTCCCCAGGAGATCGCAAAGTCTCTGCCAGGCTTAAAACAAGACATAAACGAAACATTTTGTTCGTACTAAATAAGGAAGTTGGGTCATGAAAAAGTTTGAAAAACACTATTCGGAGCTGTCAAATTTTGCGTTTAACTGACAGGCTGATATCGTTAGGCGAACTGGTAACAGTGGGCCCCTTTACTCGGTACGCCGACCGGTCAGTGTAATAATTTAATATTTACACTACTCTATGTTTTAATTGTGTCATCTTATCACGTGACAAACGCACCGCGCCTTCTGTATCCCTGGCCCGGTACACTCCGCTCCGGTAATAGTGCGATAATCAATTCTTTGAGCCGCCGTCAATGAGCGGGATGCATTTCCGCTGTTTTGTCATTTAGCTGACTGTACTTGCGTCAAATATTATGATCAGGTTATTATCGGAGTGCAGAGCTGGGCACCATTGCATATGCACTTTCTATAGAAGCTTTGCTATCCTGATGCTACACCTGTTAAATGTGACCATTCCTTTTTTACCTGCTAACATATTTCTTGCTAGGGGTCATCCATTAATTACGTCACACGTTTAGGGGGGGAGGGGGTCAAGAAAATGTGACATGTTGTGACAAGGGGGAGAGGGGAGTCACAAACTTTGTGACGTCACTTTAACTTCATCAGTAACCAAAATTTTTATTTTAATCATTTTATTTACTGTACAGTTCAAAAACAAGTTTTTGGAACGATAATCGTTTTTATTAGTTTTTTTTTCATAATCAGTTTTGGGTTATAAATTTACTAATATTTTGACAAAAAATTAATAATACTTAATACGATTTGCCGATTTCGTTGAAAAAATGTGACGTCACACCAGGGGGGGAGGGGTTTGCCAAATGTGACCAAGTGTGACAAGGAGGGGGGGAGGCGTCAAAAAACCTTGAAATTCGTGTGACGTAATTAATGGATGACCCCCTACAAGGTTATAAACCCTTATACCTCATTTAAAAACAAATATGTAGATGGTTTATAATTGGAGGTAAACATACAATTCTAGATTTAAAATGGCGATGATATGTCTATGCGCTATGTTTGGCTGTGTGCGACTGTGCGTGCCTGTTACATTACAGGTGTAAAAAATAATGGAATATTCTATCAAAATTATCTAATTCGGTCAACATAGGTACATCCCACGAAGCAATACCTAGGAAAGTTTCTAAAAATAACCTTTTTATTCTACGAATATAACAGACCGTAGTACGGTCACAGAGTCTAATTATTTATCCATAAGGTTCAAGCTAATTTAGTTGTCAATACTAACGGTATGAAATGTTAAATATAAAGTAAATCCTAAATGGCTCAACAATTAAAATCCGTGACTGTACAAAAAAATACTTATTATTTTTGTTCGTCTATGGTTGTCGAATTTACAAAAATCGTCGGTGGTCGTGCAGCCTTCGTTAGACTGCATGAATTAAATAAAATTAAACTTGCATTTTTAGCGAATGCAGCTAATAATGGATAGGAACAAACAGCCTGTTCGTTTTAGTTAGTCAAGTCTGTTTTCATTAACGGTTTTCCAGTAGTGTAAGTATTTCAGACGGCCTGATTCGCACTTTGAAATACATCAATTTGCTAAGGATAACGATATGGATCAATCAATCAATCAATCAAAATATTTATTGTTGGTCATGAGTTACAGAGATGTTTTTTATTATAATGTACACCGGTCGTCATGTCCTGCAGGATCTTGTCCTGGATCGGATATGTCACTGTCAAAAGTGACGTTTCTTCAAACAAAAACGTTGTATTTTTAGCAAATTTTAGACGTATCTTAAAGTTCGAATCAGGCCGTAACTTATCTATGTCTATATCTATTTATTCGGTCGAATTTGGTTTCATGATTGTGACGTCACCCTGGTGGCTATGGGAATTACGAAAAATTTCTCCAGCACCATGGGACCATCATTCACCACCACTGCCATTCCTGTAACTCTAGCACAACCTTCAATTTTCCATTTCCTCTGGCCAACTTCAAACTTTTAGCTATACCTATATACCTATAGTATGTATGTCAGTCAGCCAGTCAGTCGGTCGGTCTACGTCAGGTCGCCACGGAGGTTGGAAGTCATGAGCCCACGACAATCCTGACGTATGGTAACCCTATTTGCTGGGCTATTGATGAATTTGACCCTAAACCAGCGAGCGTTTATGAGGAATGTTATGAAAGTGAAGGAAGCGAAAGAGGTATGTCAGGATTGTAGCAAGTGGAAAATGGAAATCCGTGGACTCTGCTTACCCCTCCGGGAAATAGGCGTGATTATATGTATGTATGTATTGACGAATTTCATGATTCATAAACCCCACTGCTTTACATATGATATAATGAGAGGCTCCAGATTCCCATAATAAACGTCTAAAAGACATCTATTCCTAGTTAAAATTCCTAACATAACAATATTCACAATCCCATGCTCTAAAACTCTAAACGAACAAAAAACCAATCGTGACTTATTCATATCCTACAAACAAGCTCTGGTTGTCAAGCAAATCTGTCACTTATTGGTACCGGGGACCGCTTTCGCCGCATTAACATTTTATTAACATTTCCCGTGCGTCATTAGGGTTGAAATTTGAATATCTTTGGATCGGAAATGCACAAATTAAGCGAGTGATCTGCCCGTAATGAGGTACGTAATGATGAGTTGAGCAAAACAAAGTCTTGCTTACCTCAGACAAGCGGAGAAGGCTTGATACTACGGAGACGGATTCTTTTACCTATAACGATAAAATTAATCATTTAAATCCCCCCTACGCCTAATGGCCAAAAAAATCCATTTAATGCCAAAAATACTTTCCACCATTTTGGAAAAGAGCTGATTCTCTTCAAACTGCTGGAACGACTTTTATAAAACATAGTTAAGAACCACCGCAAGGTAACACACTTTCACGTAAAAAACCCGCATCGAAATCGGTCCTTCGGTTGAAGAGCTACGATGCCACAGACATTGGCATCAAACATATAAAACTCCTCTTTATGCGTCGGGGTTTAAAAACAGTTTATGGCAGGTTATGGCACTTATGGCAGATCCGAGAGCCAAGCAGAACACATTTCATATCAAAGGAAAAATGGAAAAATTCCCCGCTTCGGGCAATATTAGAACTTATAACCATTCGGATCCGGATAATATCCGATTGTTCCAACTATGCTGCCGAAGCTTACCAGAATCCTTCAATTCCTTATTTTTTGTTTGCACGCCTTAGGGATGCGCATAGTGACATCTAGCGTTAAGATAGAGCATTCTTACGGTAACATTGCGCATCCCTAAGGCGTGTAAATAAAAAGGAAGGAATTGAAAGATGCGCACGCTTCTGGTAAACTTCGGTAGCTCAGTTGGTTAAGAGAGATCGGACCGGTGTTCCGAAAGGTCGCAAGTACGTTACGGATAAATACCTATCTTATATTTAAATAAACTGGATTATTTTTTAAAGTTTTTATCGGTTTATGGCTTCATGAACCATTTTAAATCAGTACCTCTGCGTTTCGGACAGAAATCTAAAATTAAATGTATACAAAGGCATTTTCCACACTGCAGTGTTGGGACACTTATTAATAAGGAGCGGACAGACGGACGGACATGTGTAATGATGCTAAATAGCGGCGCGCGGTAGGTGCGCCCGCGCATCAGTCTGCAACGAGGACGGTATTATGCAATATCGCTTAAGCTTAAATTGAAGTAAAAGTTAAATACTCAATAGCCATTTGAATATAACTAACGATCCTAACCTACCTGTGCGATTTAAAAAAGTGGTCATTTTGCGTTCTAGACCGTTCGTGATGTAGACTAAAAGCGATATAGGCAAAATATTACACTAGTCATTCTGCGTTCTAGACCGTCCGCGACTATACCGGCCAGAGGGCTTGCCGCGAACCACGTTCGACGTGTTGCCTCTCTGTCCCTCTTACGTACGAATTTACAAGAGCGACAGAGAGACAATACTTCGAACGTGGTTCGCGGTAGGCCCTCAGACCGGCTTAAAGCTCTTTTTTTTGTTTATTTTATTTATTTATTCAGGTAATTACAACACAATATCTAAACTTAATTACAAAAGTATCGTTAAACCAGTAAGGTTTGTCTCGATACTCCAAGTACAGCCTGGCAAAAAAAGAGTAGAAATTAAAAAGTGGCAACACTGTAGTGTCGTCCCGTTCTCTTATATTAATTGATTTGAAAGGGACGACACTACAGTGTTGCCACTTTTTAATTTCTACTCTTTTTTGCCAGGCTTTACTCCGATGGTATGCTCCAAAATGGTTACATCTCGCATGTCGCGGTCCAGTCAATAAGTCAGAAGCACCTATCTGCGTAATGTCTCGGTACATTTACATATTTTAATGAGCGCGCGCTATCGCCGAGTCTAGCTCAGTTCTGGACCCGGCTTAGCCTAGACTGATCACTGCTATTATGTACATACTGTATTTCCAATACAGGAAAATATTTAAGGCTTTTTTTACTGTAAGCTGTATGGATATTATGGTCGTTTTTGTCTACGTGACAGCGTGATCGTTTTATCACTTGTCCTGCTTGTCCATCACTTTCTATCCCGCGGAATTAAAAAGTGACAGATAATTTATCACGTGGATAAATGTGGATAACGCGATCCATAATACGTCTGCTTGGCGGTGGAACTTATATGTACCTACCTACCTAGGTAATACTAATTAATCTAAACAAAAAACCGAGTCTTTGAGGAGCTTTTAAACTTTTTTTGTAACTTTCGTACAACTTTTTCACGTTATAATTACTTTTCATGTAAATGAGTAATTTTAAACCAACAAAATTTGAATTTAAATTGCCACTAATCACCATCATAGTGACATGTTAAATACACTGTGTTAATTTAGGTTTTGGAATATTAGTTGTGCTGAAGAAAATACGATTTTGCGATTTTATGCTAAAATGTTTATTTTGAACGAGATATTTTGACTAACGCTTATTTATTCAAGTAATATATGATTTTTTCCGCCGGTTTATTTATGCTGTATCTTTCAGAAAATTAAATTCTATTACCTAATGAGTATTTATTGGAGTTGAAACAATATTAATAACTATTCACTACATAAATAATCAACCAAGATCAATATGGACGGTTATAACTTTATGTAATTTTAAAATTTTGTTAGAGGCTGTATTCAGATGTTACAAAATAAAAATTAAAAATACAAAGTATCCTCTTCGTTTTCAGGAAGTACCTATGCTATGCTATGAGTAAAAGTTTTAATTTTCAATAGCCTCTATCTTTGTAATAAATATTAATTAGATTTAGATGCTAATAGGTACCTATACTTACTAAAATTTTACGGCCGGAGTTTAGCTGTTTCAGCCGAAGATAAAAACTGCCAAACTTTCCGACTACGCCAGCGCCAAAATTACTTATATGTTCGGTAGTATCCGACCAAGTTCAGTTTCGGCTGAAACTAGTGCAACACCGAACCTTCGGTTTTGATTTCAGCCGGACAGTAAGTACCTATATAATGTTTTTATTGAGTTAGGTTAGTTTTAGTATAAAGTTTTTAGTAGGTACAAAGTTTACAAACATAAAATACGCGTAAACCAGAACGATTGCACAGAATAGCCATCCGGCACCACGGGCGCGTGTAAGTCACGAACTATATTATAATTTACCTTATTGATAATTTCCTGCTGTTGTCTTTATAATGCATAAAACATTCGCCTCGCCCGCCATTTCGCTACCGACCTGATTGTGCCACATATTTACAAGTTAAAAGCTATGTTATTACATACATTGTTGCTAATACGCATTCCGATAGGTGTAATTTAATATTCTTGCCATAACATGGTTGAGAAAATTTCTTTTTTTCGGGTGCCTTAGTAGTTTCTCATCTTAATTTGAGTCATGGTGATAATTCAATCACAACCGAGATGGACAATCTAATTTAATTAGAGTTTTCACTCATCTACTAGCAGGTAATAAGTTCGCCTTAGCACCTCAATTTTAGTAAATTTTATGTTTTTATACAATAAAGTGATTAGGTGACACATGATTCATGCAACTGTAGTTGCGAGCTGTCACCTTTATTTTCACATAATAATAGAGGTCACTGAAAAATATCAATCATGTGAGTGCATAATCGCGACTGAATGTTTACGAAGTTATTGTCCATCGCAGTTACGAGTTTTTTTTTTATGAACCCCATTGATTGACGCCATTGCCATTTACTCGTAATGTAGACAAGGCCCATTTACTATTGACAATTGCAATTGATCTGAATTGATTTTCCTGGTTTTCAAACGGTTAGGAATTTGCTACTTTTAACTACCCGTGATCGCATTACTATACTACGAAGCTTGTCAACTTGTCACAATCTCTTTGACCCATGGCCGTAAGTGTAAATCAATAGTTAATTACATTATCAATTACTTCCAGTTGTAGCTGTCAGGGTGTGGGACCACTTTTCATAGAAGTCGTGATTTAATCAACTGTTATTTATTATGTGAGGAATTCATTTAGATAAGTTAGTCATGTAATATCGTATTTATTATTACTTCATGGAGAAAGCCTTGGCAGCTAAAAACTGAGGGGTGCCTGTAGTTGTGCTGTTCTCGAAAATGTTCTCTGTTTTGTACGTTCTCGAGAGAACCCAAGTACCCAAGTGATCCAGAGATCTCCAACCCTGAGGTCGTGGTTTGGACCCCGGCTCGTACATATTAATTTAACAGCGTCAAAAGTAGCGGATCGGACTACGCTACTAAATATTTTTTTGAAGTACTTTTGAACGCAATCCATCATTTCCATCTTTATAAATGGAAAAGTTATCTACAGGGTTATGTGGGGTGGCAGATATTTTCGGCGCCTTGTTTCATCTGCGATAGCAATTATTTTACATAATGCAGTCATGGGTAGTGTACATTAGCAAATTCCTGACCGTTCAGTACCCCATATCGACTTTTTTGGGCAAGTAAAAATGCAGCTGTTTGTCCTTTTAATAACTTTGAATACTCCAATCCCTCGTTATTTTATTAGATACTTAAATGAAGCATATTATTTTAGATGCCTGTGGAACCTAGAAGACATTAACAAAGCAAGACAATTTCTTACATGTGCCAGTCTTTGGGCAATTGTACAGTTGCATATTCAGCGGGCGGCCATTACGGTACTAATTGATGGACGGTCTTCAGACAGGGGGGTTAGGGGGTAGTTCAATAGGCGACGGTAAGGCGTGTAGTGTGAATGTTTGTTTTAAGGTCTAGGCCAAGAAAACGTTTTAATGACTCGCATTAATAAATCATCTAAGTTACAATGTTATGTGTCTAAAGGGGTTCTAATTATATTTTTTTATTGGTTGTCTGTAATGTATGTCGTACAAACGTGCAAAACTAAACGCATGTTTTTCAAGAAAAGTGGTTTTGATAGCCCACGCAGTGCAAGTGTTATTTATAGGACCTACGTCATAATTTCATAGAAGTTTGAAGTTTAAAATGACACTTGCACTGCATGGGCTATCAAAATCTCTGCAGAATTTTCTCGGTCTGACTCTATTTAATTTTATGATAATGTGATGTTTTATGTAATGTGATAATGTGATGTGTGTGGGTCAAAAACGATTGCAAAATTGGGCGTCTTTCCTGCGGACTTTATAAAAGTTAAGTCACACGAACCCGCCGCCAAAAAGACGCTCCCATACAATCTAAAATGATAGCGTAACTCATTTTAAAACAACATGCTTAAATGACATAAAATATGGCATGAGCATTTGCGTACCATAATTATATTTATCTTTATACAAAGAAAACATAGCGAATAGAAGGTTTTGTATTGTAAATAGCCAAACCATGTCAAATCATAACATACCCCTGGTTTTCCGGCCATAACTTTTGTGTTACTTACCTAATTCGTTTAAAATTAAAACACTAGCTAGTCACGTTTCTGCAGATGACAATAAATAAGACGATCCCAAATAATGATGTACCTAGATCGAAAAAAACATGTTATTAAAGACAATGTTTAAAAAAATAAGTAGGTGTTCATTTCTTTCAAGCACCGGTAGACAAAAATGGAGATAAAAGATTGAAGAACCGATAGCCTTATACTTAGTGCGAAGTAGGAAATACGATTCAAATGTTTCAAAACTAGTCAAAAATAAACGTCATTACTTTCATGTCACAACTCATTAGCGCACTTGCACTAGTTTTTCCCGCAAGTTTGATGCAGTCGTATGCAGATGCAGTATGAATAATGCAAGGAGCATATCGAGAGCGTGGGTTTCTAGCCTTATGCACTTATCCAGCCGCTAATTACTACTTGCACTTGAATGTTATACTAATTAAGAACATTTACGAAAAAGATTTTTTCCTGCTTTTTTTTACTGAGTAAGTCCTAGTCCGTTGTAGTTGGCATTTTGACCCGTTTAAAAAACCTAGCAAATTAGTGAAAGTCGGTCTATCATATCACACGAAAACAATACAAATACTTCGAATAGCCACAGCGAAACACGCTAACAGGGAATTCATTAACAGAGCTGCCTAATAACTCCCCCCTGCGGTCAGCGGAGGGGTGGGGGGTAACAAACAGTGCCCTGTAATGTGGACTGTTGAATTGCAAAAATCTCATTATCCTCTAACTGTCGTTTATAGAAGTAATTAACTACTGGGAATATGGGAGCAATAGAGTGGCTCTTTCAAATTTTTTGGAGCATTCCACGGGCTGTCCCGAACAAACGCGTTTTGTTTCCTGTGTTGACTTTTTTTTGGCATTTAAAGCAGGCGATTATTTTTCTGTGGATATTTTTGACCATTTGTCATAGAAAAGGAAACTCTTACACTTGTAAATCTACAGAAAATTCGCGTTTGTACGGGACAAACGGTAGACAATTTCATGAAATGCTACTTTTGTATTAAATTTTTAACCTTTTGATCACCATGGCACCTTTTTGCAGGTGCATGCACGTGCGGTTTACTTAACAATATATAAAGGATTAGCCTTTCGGGGCCAGCTACAAAACGAACGACTATGTTATGTACCTACAGCAAATTTAATACCTGAATTTGAATTTTAATTGAATTTGATAGCCAAGGAATTTGATTTCTGTACTATTTGGTACCTTGTCACAGTAACAATAATATGAGGTACGGCTTCCATATTGATTCTCACTGAGACAAGGTACCAAAATGGTCCAGAAATCAAATTCCTAAACATAAGGCGCTGTACGTCATCATACATTTTATAATGACTTGCTTGTCGAACAATAGCGTTAGCAATTAACTTTATTATCTGTCAGCAGCTGAAATAAGTATTAGGTATACATAGGTATAAACACTTTATTGTACAAAAAGAAAGGAATAATGGTTACATCAGATAAAACATAAATGTGTAGTACAAAGGCAAACTAATCCCTAAGAGGGTTCTCTTCCAGTTAACCTGAAATATTTTACACTAAGTACTTAACGCGTCTTAAACACCTATTCCTTTCTCCAGCAATCTGTCTCTTATGGTTATCATTAAGATAGTGGTAAAATTGACATATTTTATGACGTTGCGACTCCACAAATTTCCTTGTGCGCCAGTAATTGTGTTTCGTTATAACGAGTTTTTTGGCCCGCGGACAGGAGGACCGCGCTTGCTTCTCATTTTAATGCATATCTGTGTACGTATTTTTGCTTCCATATTCGTTCAGATATCAATACAATACCATATAAGTAGATAGGTACAGCCGAAAGTTTTAATTTATGGCCCATTTTGTACGTTGTCACCGTGACCAGGCGTGGCTCACTCCGCGATTTCGTCGCTTTGCTACAGGTAGCTAAAAGTACATCCGTTCGACCCCAATTTTGGGGTTTGCCATAAGCCACGCGTGGCGCTGTCGCCACCTAGCGGCCATATCTGTGCTGATCGTGAGAGACGCGTTTTGTTAGTGTGTCTTCTATACCTAGTACCTACTATTATTTATTCAGAGCGGCTACCGCGAAAACCGTAATTCGCAAATTGCGGGGATCTTTCTCTTTTACTCCGACGAAGGCGTAATTAGAGTGACAGAGAAAAATCCCCGCAATTTGTGAACTTCGATTTTCGCGGTTATAGCCCTGTGCTGTGACAATGAGGTCTCTTAGGAGGGGGGTATATAAGGTCTCGTGCGACTTTCATATTGATTGTGACAAGGTACGAAATGGGTCATAAATTAATAATTTCTACCGTGCAGATTTATTATCCGTGAGATGTCGAACATTTTTTGCCCGACTACTGTAACGCGAAAAGGAAGGAAAATTGGGACCGGTAGAGGACAACAGCCGGACAGACATACGAACGCATGTGTACCTACCCAAGCTAAAACCAGTGGGGAGACACTACTGACTTCGGGCAAACTCGGCTCCGTTCGGCTCAGTATTGCTCCAAGCAATTATTAGGTTTGGCACCACTTACACTTGACGTCCTTTTGGGTGCACGACCATAGGTAAGATAATGACTTGAATTTTGTCAACCCTAAATATCCGATAGGGATAGTGCCGTACATTAGAAAGGGATAGCATGATTCGTCCCTGAATCGCTGTCAAACTTCGTTGGAAGTGTCCTTTCTTTTTTGTACGGTAGTACTATTATTTATTCTGTGTTAAAACAGAGACCTTCGCTTTAACTAAGTAGGGCAAAAAAAAACAAAACATACTTTAGAACTGCTTTCATTTTATTTTGCCATACATATATCCCTGTAAAGATTAGCAATTTTAATAACAAAACTTCCGTAAGACACAGACATTTTTAATATTAAAAACGGGTCACTCACGTATTTTAAGTCGGAAAACGCTCGACATGTTTCACTCCGTACCGAAGAGTATCACCATCAGGAGCTTGCGTTTACGGTGACGGACCGGCGCGGCGTCTGTGCCTGTGTGTCTGTGTGTGTGGGCGGTGTCTGCGCCGGTCCGCCACCGTAAACGCAAGCTCCTGATGACAGTCCTCGGTACAGAGTGAAACATGTCGAGCGTTTTTCGACTTAAAATACGTGAGTGACTCGTTTTTAATATATTGAATATTCTTTCTACTTCTAGGTCTAGACCTGAAAATTGGCATAATATTCCCATAGAACGAGACGCGTGGAAGAAAGAGAGGGAGGCCTTTGCCCAGCAGTGGGACACAACAGGCTAACAAATAATAATAATATACTTTAGAAGTGTAGGTATGTATATTTCAATCAAAAGTAAGATCAACAACATCATCCACCGACATCTGTTCCACTTCACTTGCCATCCTTTTCTCTATCGAATCATCATTCGAATTCGAACCCACATCTTTTATCTCACTCTCTCTCGCTTCGTTTGCATCTGTGTGCTCTGTTTTATCATTTTTTTCTTCTATAGGTCTGGTTTCATTAGGTTTGGATGATGGTGTAGTGAGTTTAGGTGTTGCTATGGTTTTTCGACGTTTTTCTTTGAGTATAGGATTCGATGGTTGTATTTTGTTTAGATGTGTTTTCTGTAACAAAAACAAATGAGATTTAATTAAGAAATCCGGCTTTAACCTTTTCGACGCAGTGTCAAACACAAAAGCTGTCACGATGACGCCACGTCACCGAAGTGTCAAAACTGAATTGAATATGCACATGCACGTAGGTCTATCTTGCTTTGTGGTCTGTGACCGATTAATCGGTATTTGGCGTTGAACCTACGGTGCGCATATATCGGTCATTGGCGTCCAAAAGTTTAAAATAAGATGTTAAGTATTAAATATAATGGCATGCGGTATATTTTAGTTTGATTTTTTTTCTTTATTAGTAGGCAACTAGGTACCTACGGTAGGTTAATAACCTACCTCCTAATTAGGTGTACACCAAATACCAATACCAAATATTTAAAAACTGTTGATATTTATGGGTATTTTTCACTTAAAAGTGTACCATTTACTTTGTTTCGAAAATCCATCAACTTTTGGGTGATTTAGACTCAGAATCACGAGGACTGTCGATTTAAAAAGAAATAACGGTTTCCCAAAATAAAAAGACAGTTTTGTAACGCATTTTCACATACACTTTGTATGGACCGTTAAGTATAAAACTGACACCCAAAATTTGTATGAAAAATTGGGGAATCTTTTTTCCTTGTCTCATTCAATAGTACTCCTGATTTTGAGTCTAAATAACCCAAAAGTTGATGGTATTTCGAAAAAAAGTAAATAGTACCATTTTTTCTGATAACCCCCTTATACCTACTTAACGTGGTATGAACATGAAATTATTGAATTCTAAAAACAAACAAAACTTAAAATACATTCGTCAAAGCGCTGAACAAGCATGTCAACCATACACATCAACAGCAAAACGCTTTCAAACTAATGTTAGAAATATCCTGTCACTGTCATACAAAATGTATGCATTGCACAAATCACACAATCGTATTCATTAGCCATGTTCAACCATTCAGATGGCATTTACATTAAAATTGGCGTTAAAATAACTCGTTACCAATCCACCTGACGGAATGAAAGCCATAAATAAAATATATTTGAACGTCAGTTACATTAATGCGGTTGAAACCTTTCACAAATTCATGTATTGCTCAAACGCTCATATGCAAAATTGATCTTTGGTCCATTAGTATACAGTTGAAATTACAAGCGCCGTTGAAGGATAGATACGAGGTTGTGACTGTTATAGGTCAGAGTTCGGTTTGATTCTATGATTGCAAATGAAGCACTTATTTCCAAATTTTACAACTTTTAACGTTCGAACGTAGATATATTCTTTGAAGTGCCTTTCAATATTACATAATTATATTTTTTTATTACTTTACTGCGGTTTGTTGTTTTTTTTTAAATATAACCACACAAATGGTTTAATTAATATTATTATTTCTCCACTACCTAAAGGTTGCCTGGAAGAAATCGCTCTTTAGCGATAAGACCACCTTTTGTTGCCTCTGTCTTCATGTATTATTTATTAAAAAATCTATTACTTATTCTCAATTGAATGATACATTTTGTGTGTATCACGGTTCATGAGATATTATAGCCTGGTGACAGACAGACGGACAGTGGAGTCTTAGTAATAGTAATAGGGTCCCGTTTTTACCCTTTGGGCATGGAACCCTAAAAACAAGTAAAAAACACAGGTTCAAGAAATACATACCAGTGAAGGATTTCTTCTAACCAGAAGCTTCACATCCTCAGAATTAACTGTATTCCGTTTGGCATGCCTGAAATGTTAATTTTGGTAAGTACATCCCTAGTCTTATAAAAAAAAAAATATAGGACCATCACATCACCCCACACTCTTAACACATTCAGTGCCAAAAACCTCTTGGTTACTTTATATTTCCTTCCCAGGCCAGACGACCCGATAGTCGGGATTGTGGTACTACTGCTTTATATGACCAAATTGTTGTGGCCTGGCGCGGAAGCCTTGTTTGGCTGGGTGGCAATAAATGTGTTAAGCACATCAAAGAGAGTTCAAATCACATTCTTTAGGTTGAACTATTAGAAAGCCACACACCTTAGGTACCACAGCTTTTGCTGTATACATACATACATTGCCTGATATAAATTACAACTCTTCCTTTTTAAATTTATAAAATAGGTGGATAAACAATCAAAATCTCATTGAAAACCAGCGCCATGGCTAAGGACATTAGTCATTGGCATATGCTGAGTGGCATCCATTTTGGTGTCTTGTACTAGAATAAGATGTTTTATAGGTTAACCTCGTGCCGCCCACCATACAAAATTATAGCCAAGGAAATTAGAATCTTGTTGTATTTTCAATTGGGTTCATTTTCATTTGTTCGAAAATTTTACGAGACAAATGAAATGCTACCAACTTTATTTTTAATTAAGGTTGACATTCCATCGAAACTGAGTGTACATCCTAATGTACATTGGGCGGCACGAGGATAAGCATGTATTTCAACACCAAATAAACCATTTCTATTCTATTCTATTCATTAAAATTTATGTACTTTGCAAAGGCTTCCAAATCCGTTCCATATATTTTCAGTTTCTTGTAGACTAGCTCTGCTACTATCTCCATGGCGGGCTTTGTTATATCCATGCCTAGTAGATGTAAGGCTTCTGTGCATATCCCTCGGACATCACGGTGGAGTGATGCTCGGACTTTCTATAAATATATTTCATATTTAGTAAAAACATTCTAAATTAATAAAACAAAAGACTCCTACGCATACCCTGGACGGCTATGAGAACCAATAAGTCCATCCTAGAGCAGAAAATCACCACATGGCTCTCTACAATATACACGAACGTGCAATCAGATTCTTTTGTCATATCATGCGGTCTAAAAGACCTAGATATGAAGATTATCTTGGGCCAAATAGAGGGCAAGCGAGCAGGAAAAGTACCCACAAGATGGTCTGATGTTGTGAAGAGGGTGGTTGGCGGCAACATGCAGTTCGTGACCAATATAGCATATGATTGCACACTGTGGAGACAGAGCATACATGATCGCAATCCTCAGCAATGAGGGAAATAGAGGGCAAGCGAGCAGGAAAAGTACCCACAAGATAGTCTGATGTTGTGAAGAGGGTGGTTGGCGGCAACATGCAGTTCGTGACCGATATAGCATATGATCGCACACTGTGGAGACAGAGCATACATGATCGCAATCCTCAGCAATGACGGACCGAGGAAGAAGATGAAATGAATAAAGATAATGACAGTCAGGTTGGTACTTCAGTTATTGTAAAGTCACCACACGGGATTGTTATGTCATTTAGTGTTCTTGCTAAATTGGAATTTCTATAGTGTAAGTATTGAACAACCAATGTAGCTAGGACTCGCGGAGTGACTAATAATCGCGGAGCGTGATGGCACCAGAGCCCTCTGTTGAAAATTAGAGGAATTCTTCCGATGTTTCGCTGCCGGCTCTTTAACTCGTTCTACTTAATTTTCATTGGCATTGTAACTCATTTACAATATTAGTAAATCAAATTTCAGTAAGTAATAAATGTTCAATAAGTAATTTCACACATTACTTAAGCGCTCAGTCGTCATTTAGACTAAGTTGATTGCTATCATTTTATTAAACCCGGGACCCGGGTATTTATGTCCTTAAACCACGTCCAAGACCACCGTTGGACGGGCAGCAGCGTCCCTCAAATTCGGTGTACTCGACTGCGATCGCCAACCCGCCTGCCAAGCGTGGCGATTATGGCATTCACCCCCCACAAGGGGGAGGCCTATGTTCAGCAGTGGACGTCTTATGGCAGATATGATGATGATTTTATTAAAATATACCTATCGATAATTTTTAAACTGGAGTTCAAAATTACCTGTGAAGGAGATAAATTGTCGAATGCAGTCATCTCTATTCTCTTATATTCTCCGAGTAACTAGATTTATATTAAAAGTCAATGATAGCACTTAAATTCCAACAAGAATACTTAAATTATGAATTATTTTAAGTTTGAGCAAAACGAAAAGAAAACAAACGTTTTAAAATTCAATTTTGACATTGACATTTGACACGTGCACTGTTGACGCTACGTTTTGTTATTGCTAAATAACTGAGGGGCTACCGCGAAAACTGAAATTCGCAAATTGAGGGGATCTTTCTCTTTTACTCCAATGAAGGCGTGTTTGGAGTGACAGAGAAAAATGCCTGCAATTTGCGAACTTCGATTTTCACGGTTATAGCCCTGGATCAGGCACGAGGGGTGGGGGGAAATGACCGAACAGAATAGTATTGGTCAAGCAGATTTTGTCAGTAGAAAAAGGCGGCAAATTTGAAAAATGTAGGCGCGAAGGGATATCGTCTCATAGAAAATTTGAATTTCGCGCCTTTTTCTACTGACAAGATTTGACCATCTATACTATGTTTATTATATGTATATTTCGGTGTACTGCCATCTCGCCGAAATATTTTTCGCCTAATTTCACTTCCCAACCAACATATTGCAGTACTTTTAGTTGGCAAACCAATGCTTAGCATATTATTATTTAGCATAATGTTTATTTGACTACAATTTTATTTAGCAGATGTTCATTTTACCACGATTTATTTAGAAAAATAGTCACTAAGCAAATGTTTTATTATACCTAACTATTTATTGTTACATAACGTTTGCCAAAATTGAAACTTCGCCTACTTTTTATTTGATCACAATTTTATTTAGTAGATGTTCATTTTACCAAAATTCATTAAGACAAATAGTCACTGAGCAAATGTTTCAACTTAGCTAACTCTTAATTGTCAAAAAACGTTTGCTTTATTTATACTTACTTTTCATAATATATTTTGATGGCTATTTGACCTGTTGGTGGCTTTTTTTTTAACAAACGTATCTACATATTTCCATGGACGGGTGCCACTACGCTAATAGATTTGATGACTGTACCAACATGTTTTAGGTTAGATGACTGCAATCCCCAAGAAAACGAACTGTTGCCAGAAAAGTGGGTTAGGTTAGGTTAGAACTGCGACCCCACGAAAACAAACTGTTGCCTCAAAGGTGGGTTAGGTTAGAACTGCGACCCCCGAGAAAACGAACTGTTGCCAGAAAAGTGGGTTAGGTTACGTTAGAACTGCGATCCCACGAAAACAAACTGTTGCCAGAAAAGTGGGTTAGGTTAGGTTAGAACTGCGACCCAACGAAAACAAACTGTTACCTGAAAGGTGGGTTAGGTTAGGTTAGAACTGCGACCCCCAAGAAAACGAACTGTTGCCAGAAAAGTGGGTTAGGTTAGGTTAGAACTGCGACCCCACGAAAACAAACTGTTGCCTGAAAGGTGGGTTAGGTTAGAACTGCGACCCCCAAGAAAACGAACTGTTGCCAGAAAAGTGGGTTAGGTTAGGTTAGAACTGCAACCCCGAAGAAAACGAACTGTTGCCAGAAAAGTGGCTTAGGTTAGGTTAGAACTGCGTCCCCACGAAAACAAACTGTTGCCTGAAAGGTGGGTTAGGTTAGATTAGAACTGCGACCCCCAAGAAAACGAACTGTTGGCAGAAAAGTGGGTTAGGTTAGGTTAGAACTGCGACCCTACGAAAACAAACTGTTGCCTGAAAGGTGGGTTAGGTTAGGTTAGAACTGCCACCCCCAAGAAAACGAACTGTTGCCAGAAAAGTGGGTTAGGTTAGATTAGAACTGCAACCCCCAAGAAAACGAACTGTTGCCAGAAAAGTGGGTTAGGTTAGGTTAGAACAGCAACCCCCAAGAAAACGAGCTGTTGCCAGAAAAGTGGGTTAGGTTAGGTCAGAACTGCGACCCCACGAAAACAAACTGTTGCCTGAAAGGTGGGTTAGGTTAGGTTAGAACTGCGACCCCCAAGAAAACGAACTGTTGCCAGAAAAGTGGGTTAGGTTAGGTAAGAATTGCGACCCCACGAAAACAAACTGTTGCCAGAAATGTAGTAAACAAAATTACTACCTCCATCATTGAACTGCACATCTCGAAAAAACTACCTACGTAACGAAATAAAATGCTACTGTAATTTGTACCATGAGTAGTTGAGTACTATATTATTAGGGTATTTAGTAGTATGCATCACAATATTAGGCGAAAAATAATTTATGCCTATCAATACATTCGACATAACAATAAAAGACATTTTGAAACATGACCAACTAAATATTTTGCCATACAATAATATTGTAAATAATCATTTGCGACATGTTATATATGCGAAACATTGGTTTGCCATCTGATAGTTTTGCCAAATGATACTATGGGAAAAATAGTTTGGGAAGTGATAATTTGCCATACAATTTTCGGCCACATATTAGTAAACCGTATATTTCAGTAGGAGTAGCAGCGAAAGCGCTATACATATATTATTGTTGTTCTTGTCAGTATCACATTTTTATTCCCCACCATTAATTTAGTATGGATTATAGTAGGCATCAAAATAATTTCGACCAATCAGTGTCGCATTGCGTATTTTTGTCCCTCACGGACGTACGCGCATAGCACATCTATAGGATCCTACCATCTATGTCAATGCTACAATCGTTGCAGACTTGACTCGGTCTCATACGGTACCATACGTATTCTGGCAAATAAAGAAATTCTATTCCATTCTCTCTGTCTGTTACCTCTTCATGCTAAGGTATTTGAATAAGCGGGCATCTCGCTCGTTTCTTCCCAGAACGTGCAGAATGTGGAATGACTTGCCTCCTGAGGTATTTCCTTTGCGCTACGACATGGGATTCTTCAAGAAGCGGGTATTTAGGGTTCTCAAGGGTCGGCAACGCTAATTGGCTCCTGTGGTGTTGCTTATGTTCATGGGCGACGATGACCGCTTCCCATCAGGCGGCTCGTCTGATCGTTTGCTATTACATAAAAAAAAATCGCTGAACCGATTTAGATGAATTTTGGTATGGATAGTTTGAGGCCCGGACATAGGATAGTTTTTGTCAATTATCATCATCATTCCGAACGAAGTCGCGAGAAAAATCTAGTAGAAGTCGCGGGCAAAATCTAGAAGTCGCGGGCAAAATCTAGTAGAATTCGCTGGCAAAATCTAGTAGAAGTCGCTGGCAAAATCTAGTAGAAGTCGCGGACAAAATCTAGGGTACAAATGTGTGAAAAAAGAAACCAATTTTTATTTACACTTTACTGAGCATTCTCTAGATACATATATAACATCCCACATTGTTATTAATTTTAGTATGCAGCGCGCTAAGCTAAACAACCTAACATACTATTAAGCTTAATTTTATTATTATATTGACCAACTTACGATAGTTAGGTATTTATATTAAAAATAAATGTTTTACATAGGTAACCTTTGTTTTTCTAGCTTTCTAATTTCTTTTCAAAGGCTATAATTGTTGTACTGCCAATAAGTAAGTAGTTTAAAGAATCACTCATTTTCCTTAAATATATACTAAGCGTCATAAAGAACCTAAATTGATTTATTTTTAGTTGTTTAGCTAGCGTGCTACATAGTAAATTTAGTAAATGTAAATCAAAATAGTAAAATTAAAGTTTGTTGTGCATACGTTTAGTGATAAGAATGACTAAAGATACAATTATAATTGTTATACTTAATATAAATTATAAATAATAAACACAGAGTTAAAAAAAGAATTCTTATCGGAAGATCTAGGCACTTTAACGGCTCGGCCACGACATTGTGCGACTTGCGACGGCGGCAGGTTGGAGCGAGACACAGCGAACGGGCCTTTCGTTTCCACCTATGGTTACTGCCGCCGTCGCCAGTCGCGTAATGACACGGCCTAGGTTTCACAACTAGTAGCTAAAATAAGGACGCTAAGAATAAAGAATTTCATACATTGACTCGCAAATTCCTGTCGCACGCGCTTAATAATATTGCTGTCCCGCAGAAAATGCCGCGATCAAAGCCACTGCACGGGCGAGAGATAGAACATGGCCGGTCAATGTACGATGTTCACCATGCTTAGCGTCTTACTTTAGTAATCAAATATCTGTAAGAGTGAGACGTCTTCTCTGCTAGAGTGAGATGGTGATACAGTCAGCAGCAGAAGTTGCTAAGCGGGTCAGGTGTTCAAAATGATCTTGACGCGACTTTATTGTTAAGAGAATAAGAGCGTGTCAATGTCAAAACACTGATTTAAACTTTCACGATTATTAAACATTATCAAACTGCACAACGGGACTTAATCGCGTATTTAAGTTTTAAGATTTACCTCCGACGTTTCGAGGACGGCGTTGTCCCCGTGGTCTCGGAGAAGACTGGCTCAAGTTGACATCAACATCTTCTAGCCGCGCGAGTTTTTCGAACTACCCGCACTTGGTCTTGTTTATCAGTTTGAACGTTTTGCGCACTAGGGATGTCACTCTGTCGACACACAACACTAACGATATTCGATTTATCGACTGTCGATATTCGTTTCCATAAATCATTCATTCATCATTAGTAAATGTAAGCGGAAACGAATATCGACAGTCGATAAATCGAATATCGTTAGTGTTGTGTGTCGACAGAGTGACATCCCTAGTGCGCAAAACGTTCAAACTGATAAACAAGACCAAGTGCGGGTAGTTCGAAAAACTCGCGCGGCTAGAAGATGTTGATGTCAACTTGAGCCAGTCTTCTCCGAGACCACGGGGACAACGCCGTCCTCGAAACGTCGGAGGTAAATCTTAAAACTTAAATACGCGATTAAGTCCCGTGTCAATGTCATTTTGAACACCTCACCCGCTTAGCAACTTCTGCTGCTGACTGTACATAATAATAAATACGAATATATTGTACTTTTTAGTCATTCTCGGGGGCGTAATACATATATTTTCACTTACTGGATACTTATTATTGACAGAAAACTAATAAAAGAACGAAAGTAATTATTACAGTAGTAAATGCGCCGTTTTAGATAGTACAAAAATCAATACAAAACATCGCTACATAGAATTTCATAGTCAAACAATAACAATTCATTTTGAGTGTCTCGAACATATTTATTATGAAATAATTATTATAGGTACTTTTTTATACCCCAAATAATTTGTATAAATGTTGTACAGTCGAGTTCACAAATATCTTTACAAGCCAACCTTCCAAAAATATATTGACGCAACCTTATTGTCAATGTCTTAGAGGCGTGTAAATATATTTTTGGAATATTTGCTTGTAAAGATATATTTTGTAAACTCCACTGTGCTAAAATGACAGTAACGCAACGTACTACGTAGGCGAACAACACGCGAACGCGAAGCGAAGCGATGCGGCGCGGGGAGAATCAATCCTTTGATACCTATGAAGTGGCCTACGTGGGCGATCTCGTTGCGAACGCGAACGCCTCGGGCCCGCCGCGCCGCGCCGCGTCGCGTACGCGAGTTGTTCACTTACGTAAGACAAATTGGGGTACCTACTAAATTGTCATTATAATATTTGACAATCCAATTACCTATTACAAAATGAATCTATGGCGCCATCTACTTTAGCTGTCATATTTTAGAATTTTTGGATATTTTTAAGGTTCAACAATATTTTTAGACACTCAATATTCCATCTTTGCGTTTCGTTCTGGTCTCACAAAAATATATAACTCTGTCCTTTGAAAACAAATTTAACTGATCAATAGTGTACTCTATTTGGTTGCAATATGGTCTACTTTTGATCAGTTAACTACGTCAACGATACTTTACACTTATACTTAGCTGACTTTAATATCTTGCAATGAAGTTTATTAAGTCACCGGCAGTATGCGGGTCCGCATCCAATGTAAGAGCCACCCCACGCTAGAGTCATTAGAGCGTCGGCGTCTATAGTTCGTTTTTTTAGCATCAGAAAGAACTTGCAAGAAGGTAAGCGATCTTGACATGTCTTTTAATTAAAAAACGCTTTTTAAAAATCAAAAACTATTACCTATGAAAGCACAAGAATATAAATGATCGTATTAGATTCATAATTGTTACATATTTGCCGTAACTTATTTTTAAAATGTGTTTTCCAATTAAAATATACATCTATAACAATACTGATCCTGGTACTCTCACGGGACGTTACCGAGTACCAGAGGGGGAGAATGTAACAATACTAATTCTCACGGCGCGCGGGCTCGAATACTTTCTCGCTCGCACGGTACTGCGTCACACCGGCCAGCCACCGAGGAGCACCGAGCGCGCACGACGATCGCCGACCGGACCGAATAAAAGCCGCAGTCCGCGCCGCATCAGATGACTTAGCTAGCGACTGCCTTAGCGATAGGTACACCTCTGTCCTTTGGCTAGTCTCAAGTCTCGGTCGGGAGTTCGATAGCCACTTGCAGTCTTCTCCCTGACCTCCCTAGGTTTGTTTACCTTATTTCTAATGCTAAAAAAAACGAACTATAGTCAGCGCTATGGAAAATGGCGTCGCTGCGCAGTTGCGCCAACGTTGCGTCGAGCAGCAGCCATAGAGTTGAGTAGACGCTGACGCTCGGGAGACGCTAGTGTGGGGGGTTAAGGGTTGATGGTACGGTCTATACTTTCTTGACGATTTGTACAACATCTTCGTCGGCTAGGATGTGCTCAATGCCGACCTTCTGCGGCTGATGCTTCACTGATGAACCCCACACGAGGGCGCTGGAATTAAATAAGTTATTATTAGTTTCTTGTGGCTTTCCATCAGAGAAGGGCCCTTCCTTCTTATGTTTTATGTGCAATATGGAGCTTTATTAGAATTTATGTTAAAATTTCAGATAAATAGGACGAAGCATAAGGACCCTAATATATCACACGGAAACCCACATAATACAAATTAGATTCCCGTTTTGAAGTCAAAAATCAATTCTAATTTTGAAGACTGCCTGTTACATTGTAAATCTGTTTTAAATTTGTTTTCTTTGTGGTACGATAAATAATATTTACCACTTCAATAACATCTTTTATGAAGTAAGTGAGGTTAGGGTGGTTTCAGACTAGCGTATTTTTCTGCGCGTATACGGTCGTTTCGGCATTACGAGCTTACACGCGCGTTACATTTATTTACCTACATTTGGTTTTTATGCGCTTGCGCGCGTTTTTTTTTTTCCTACATTTGGTCTACACGTGCTTACACACGCGCGTACACGTACGCTCGTATAAAACGCTAGTCTGAAACCGCCCTTAACACCTCTTTAATAGGTAGAAAATAATAGGTACTAAATAGAGGAACTTACTATTTGAATTCCTTCACAATGGACCTATGCAGCTTGTTGCAGAAGTCTTCGACAGACGTTCTGTCGGCGTGCAGGACCACGGGCGCGTTGTAGTCCGGCAGCTGGCCTTTGGGCTTCGTGTATATCCTGGTGGATAAAATAATAATAAGTAAATAATAAGTAAATGCTAAGGTAAACGTCTAGAGGCGTTTGAGATGTGGGTGTACAGCAGAATACTGAAAATCTCATGGACGGATAGAGTAACCAATGACAGCGTGCTGCAGAGAGTGCAATAGAAAAGAGAAATTTTGAATACTATAAAGATTAGGAAATTGCAGTACTTTGGTCATATATTACGAAATGACAAATACCACCTCCTCCAGCTGATAATACAGAGGAAAATCCAGGGTAAACGAAAATGTGGAAGGAGACGAACCTGATGAGCACCAGATCGCTGTTTCGAGCTGCAGCGTCAAAAGTGAAAATAGCACTAATGATAGCCAACCTCCGGCAGGAGACGGCACCATTAGAAGAAGAAATGCTAAAGAAACACCACGCTGCGCTTCAAAACCCTCATTGCTGACGTAGGCGAGAAAACCGCTAGGCTCAAATGGGACTGGGCCGGTCACGTCTACCGCATGCATCCGGATAGGCTAGCTTAGCCACCAAGTGGATGCCGATAGAGGGACGTGGCCGCGGTAGGCCCAAACGGAGATGACGAGATGACCTGGACAGCTTCCTGAACAACTGGTCGGAGGAAGCACCAAATCGGGAGTCGTGGAAATTAAGGGGAGAGGCCTTTGCCCAGCAGTGGGATACTTAAATAGGCTAAAAAAAATGCTATGGGACAATCTTAGGGTGGTATTTTCGGACACACTAAAAGAAAACGAACTAGAGGACGTCGAAGTTAAAGATGTCTTCTGTTCTGCAAGAAAACGAATACGGCTACGGTATCCCCTGCCTGTCGTAAAAGGCGACTAAAAGGGGCTCTCGGAGTCGGAGACGGTCGCAGCTAGGGACTGCGGCTGAAAAAAGAGGGGACCCACAAAGGGGCATAGCGCTAAGACGGCACTGGAGCGTTCATTGGAGATCCCAGAGCCGTCCGAAATGCGCCGAGGAGGACAACTGGGAGGTTTTTAGTCGGTGAAAGTCCGACATAACCTCCGCGCTGTCCCTGCGGTGCGGAGGTATCCATAACGGACTTTTCATTCATTCATTCATTCATTATTTATTCATAAAACATAATATTTTACATGTCAAATAAGGTAGGTACATAGACAATTTGTACATTAGGTCTTAGGTAGATAAGTATTTAACTATCAGGTAAGCAAGTACTTAAGATTACTAATTTATTTATGCATGTGTTGCATTATTTTGTGAGTAAGTTTGAAAACACAGTTCATAACTTAGATCTAAATATTTGGGTCACTACACGCCTCGACAAATTCGTCAATAGTATAGCAAGCAAGGTTTATGAGTAATGTTTTTAGGCGATTTGCAAATACAACGTCGCTTTGTACTAATTTTATCTCCACAGGTAGTGAGTTATATAATCTTGCACCCGTGACACCGAGCGACCCTCGAGTTTTTGCAAATCTGCAACGCGGCACGACCAAAACATTACTTCGCCGGGTACTGGAATGAGTACTATATGTGTTCAGGTTTGCTCTCACATATTTGCAGGCGTTCAGTATATATGCGCTAGGCAGGGTGATGATTTTCGACTCCCTAAAAAGATCCTTAGCGGGATAGTCGTATGCCTTTCTCATTATAATTCGAACAGCTCGTTTCTGCATCCTAAAAGCCCTGTCTCGATCGGCCGCGGTGGCCCACAAATCGACACCTTGGATTAGTAAGGCGTGGAAATATCCATAGTATGCCTTTTTAACATTTTTAAACGACAAACTCGGTGCAAGTCTCGAGAGCGCATAGCATGCTGACGATAACTTTCCGCATAAGAGGTCAATGTGAGGAGACCATGTTAGTCCGGAATCGATTGTGAAGCCTAAGTATTTTGCCCTGTCAACTTGAGGTACCCTGGTGTTGTTAAGCATGATGTCAAACTGATTTTTGTTGTGGTGCCTAAGTTGAAAGTGCATTATGTTGGTTTTTTCTAAGTTTAACATCATACCATTTGCGGTAAACCACTGGGATATCTGGTACATTGACTTATTTACCTTCGATTTCAAAATTTCAAAGTTATCGGCGCTCACCAGTAGGCATGTGTCATCCGCAAATGTCACGAATTCAATATCCGAACAGGCGGTCGAGACGTCGTTTACTAAAACTAAAAACAGGCAATTACCCATTGACGAGCCTTGGGGGACAGCAGAATCGCCTATCAGTTCCAGGTTACTCTTTGACGTTAAGACATGCGTACTCTGCTTTCTGCTTTTTAAAAACGAACCTATCGTGTGTAGGAAAGATCCATTTACACCGTATCGCGATAGTTTTCCCAGGAGCAGAGAGTGGTCGATCATCTCGAAGGCGCGCGACAAGTCGCAGAATATCGCTGCGACTTGTCGCCCGCCCTCGAGGTGCGTCAGCACGCGCGACTTGACGTCGCGCGCTGCGTCAGCTGTTGATCGCCCGGGCTGGTAGGCGTACTGCTGTCTGTTTAATAAATTGTTACTACCAAAGTAATTCATTAACGAGGAACACATAAGAGACTCGAATACTTTAGAGATGACAGGTATTAAGGATATTGGCCGGTAACTTTTTTCCTGTTCCATCTCCCCTTTACCTTTGTAAATAGGTTGGATTTTTATTAATTTCAAAGCGTCAGGGTATATACCCTTTTGTACACATTCATTAAATAGGACCAGGAGGATCGATATGACTACTGGTGGTAGATAGTCAAGCAGACGAGTGGACATGTCGTTTATGTCTTTAGATGTTTTCCTTTTGATTTTTTAACGCTATAATAATGTCGCTTAGGGAGTAGGGTTCAAATTTAAATGTCGGCATCGGTGAGGGCAAGTACTTATCTAAATATTCGAGTGCAGTGCGAGCGCACGGTTTAACGTTGTTTGTGTTCGTGTGTATATAATACCGGTTCAGCCGGCACGCAGCGTTAGCGGCCCGCGCGTCTACGCACTCACCAGCTGACTTTGAGATAAGAACGTTTATCGCACTGTTTTTGTTATTACTGTTTTTGCACGTCTCTGATGCTATCACACGCCATATGCTGCGACACATATCGGCACCCGCATTTGAAATTTGTTCATTTAGGTAGTTGCTACGTGAATCTCTTAAAGTAGTCCAATATAGTGTCTCGTTTATTGATAAGCTCGAACGTGAATCGGTGTCATGGGGCTTTCCTCCCATAAAAAAAAGGTGATTGGACTGAGTGAACGCAATAAGCGTTCAACAACCCGCCTGTTTCCGGCCGGGCGTCCCTGCACTACGTATTCAAATCCTTTAAAAACAACAATAAAGCTATACATGTCCTGTGTTGTTGAGTGAATATAAAAAAAAATATTTTAAAATCTAATCCAGCCTAACCTGATGAGTTTGAGGTACTCCCACATCTTCTCGAGTAAGTCGTCGAAGTTCCACCTGTGGTGGGCCGAGATGGGCACACAGTGGGGGATTTTGTAGATGACGTCCAACTCTTCTATGCTGATTTGATCTAGAAAGAGTGAGAAGGTAACATAACGCGTTTAACCTCTCGTGTGGCTAGATCAGTGCTCCAAACGCGTTAGTTCCGCATAGCATTATTCCCGATCGCATTTTTCCCCACTCGCGTTAGTTCCGCGCAGGATTATTCCCGGTTGCATTTTTCCCCACTTTTCATGGACGACACACATAATTAATAGGTTAGTTAGGTTACGTTCGTTAGGTAGCTTCAGATGCCCGAAGGGCAAACCGCCCAGAAATACCGCTTCGCGGGGCTCCGTCTAGGTAAGTTGTGAACTAACGCTACGCGGAACGCGGAACTAACGCTAGTGGGGAAAAATGCGACCGGGAATAAATAATGCTACCCGGAACTAACGCGAGTGGGGAAATATACGACCGGGAATAAATAATGCTACCCGGAACTAATGCGAGTGGGGAAAATGCGACCGGGAATAATGCTACGCGGAACTAACGCGTTTGGGGCACTGATCTAGCTACTCCGGCATACGACAGTTAAGGGTTGTATTCCACCTGTCGAATTTCTTTGTCCAGTGTCCATTGCGTCTGACTCATTAAGTACAATTATAATACACATTGGACCAAGATATTGGACAGATGGAATACCATCCTAAGGCACAAACCAGAGGTCGAGGTTCGGATTTCGGCTGGTGCCAATGAGTTTCGTACGTTTGAGCCACGATTGCGATAACCGTGGCGTTTTGATTAATCCAATAAAAGTACACTTATAGAAAACAATGCAATTGAATGGTTGGTTGTAAAACTTGTAAGACGACAAGTCCAATAATAGAAAAGGGACTTCACTTCGCCTTTCTAAATTACAGCTTGGCAAAAAAAAGTGGAAATTAAAAAGTGGCAACACTGTAGTGTCGTCCCTTTCAAACCAATTTATATAAGAAAACGGGACGACACTACACTGTTGCCACTTTTTAATTTCTACTCTTTTTGCCAAGCTGTACCATTCTCCGGTTATCCGGTAGCAGGTAAGTCAAGAACAAAGAAAAATATGAAGAAAGTAATCTTTAATTAGGTGGAGGGGGAAGTAGCGCTGATTGCCACAAACACACTTAATCTTAGTGTCGCCATTAATGCTAGCGGCAGCCGTTTGAACTAATTGCGCTCTAACATAGAAAACCCACACAAAATGAGGACATCACCAGCCGTGTACCTAGCTAATACTGACCGATCTTGTTAAGCAGATAGATACAAGGCACATATATCCTATTGCCTTCGATGACGTCAATGAAATCGTCGCTAATTGCATCGTAGCAGATCGTTATGTCCGCATTGTGTATCTTGTACACAGATAGGATGGTTTTCACTGCTTCTATATCGAGCTCTACAGCTCACAAAGCCGCTAGAATTGTTATTATTGTTATTGTGTAAGCAGGCAGGCAGTTGTGACAACTGATATTGCCTGTATCCAGTAATCATTAATAGTTATCGTTGACAAGTAGATGTATTGATGTGTCTGTCTAATTTATTTTTAAATTGGTTCACATTTTGTGCTGAAACCACATCTTCGGGGAGTTTGTTCCAAGCCCTCACTACTCGGTTGCTCAGAAAGTGTTTGTATGGGTTACTGTGGGACCTATGCCTTTCTAGCTTTAAGTGATGACCTCTCAGACGGGTGTTGTTGTTGCGCTTGAACATCTCATGAAAATCCTTGAGGTCATAGTGCCCAGACAGTATTTTGTACGTTTCTATTAGGTCTCCACGTTCTCTGCGGTGCTTAAGAGTAGTGAGCTTCAGTTCCTTCAGTCTCTCCTCATACGGCTTGTTCTTAAGTTGCCTTGGTAGTTTTGTGAAACTCCGTTGAACCTTCTCCAGCATATCAATGTCCTTGGCAAAGTAAGGACTCCAGGCTTGAAAAGCATATTCCAGTATGGGTCTGACATAGGTTTTGTAAATTTTTAACATCATTTCTGGTGTCAAGGTTTTGAAAGCTTTTCTAATGAGGTAAATCAGGCTTCTGGCTTTCTTTACCATTGTAGAGATGTGCTCCCACTTTAGATCCTCTGAGATCTTAACGCCTAGGTCAGTTTGTGTTTTTACAGCCGTTAGTGGAGTGCCATCCAAGTTGTAAGTTAGGCGGGGGTTCCGATTTCCTATGTGAAGTATAGTACATTTGGCAGAATTCAGATTGATTAGCCATTCTTTAGACCAGCTTGCTAATGCATTCAGATCATCTTGTAGATGGCTGTAATCTACGAGTGGGTTAGCAAATAACTTGGTGTCATCCGCAAAAGCACTAATACTGCATTTAAGGCGACGCGGCAGGTCAACTGTATATAGTATGTAAAGCACGGGGCCCAAAACTGAACCCTGTGGTACTCCACTGTGTATCTCTCGTTGCCGTGACTTGGTTTCACCAACTCTAACTTTAAAGGTTCTATACTGTAGGAAGGCCCTTATCCATAATAATAGTTTCCCACGGATTCCCAAATGTTCCAATTTGTGAAGTAGCCTCTCTGTGGGAACTTTGTCGAAGGCTTTTTCATAGTCAAGGTAAATGACATCAGTAGGGTCTCTCTTGTTAAAACTTTTACTCCAGGCAGAGAGGCAAGACAGCAAGTTAGAGACTGTGGAACGATGCGGGCAGAAACCATGCTGTTGGTCACCTATCACACAGTGCAGAGCAAGAAATTCTCTTATGTGTTTTACTAGAATTTTCTCCATAGCTTTGCATGCTACGCTAGTGAGGCTTATCGGCCTGTAGTTAGATGGTTCAAGCTTATCTCCTTTCTTGAATATTGGTGTCACGGTGGCTGTTTTCCATTGCTCAGGTAACGTGCCCGTATCATATGATGCCTGCATTATCTTGGCTAAAGGGCTGACCAAGGTATCGCACTTTTGCAGCAGTGTAACAGGAATATCATCCGGTCCTGGTGCAGAATCTGTTTTCATTTCTTTAATGACCTGTTTAACTTTATCTGTAGAGAAGGTAATGTCTTCAATACACTCCTCAACTCTGAGGGATAGGTCTAGATGTGGCAGTTGACCGTGAGGTTCCAACTGAAAGACATCCTCAAACTGGTCCGCAAAAGCTTCAGCGATATCAGGGGCACAGGTTACGGTAAGTCCTTGTTTGTTTCTTAAGACGTTGGGTGTGCTGACCTTCGATGTTAATTGTTGACGAATATAGGAGTAAAACCGCTTTGGGCCAGTATTTAACAAGTCTGTTTCATATTTTATGCGGCATGTTCTAATACGGTTTGTTTGTACGGTTTGTTTGTTAGCTTGTTATTTAGCTTCCGGTAGTCTTTATAAAATTCATCCAAGCCAGTTAGCACATATTTGTCCCAAAGCCCTATTTTCTGCTTTATCATATCTCGAATCTCTTTATTGATCCACGGCTTATCAGAAGTGTCATCATTTGTTTTAATTTTAGCCTGTGGTACATATTGGGCAACAGCATCCATCACTACAGTAAGAAATACATTGTACTGTTCTATGACGTTATTCACTGATTCTATACTTTGTGTTAACTTGAGTGAAATTGTCTCATTTATTTTGTCGTAGTCCGCTCGGTTGTAATTATATCGCAGTTGGCTATTGGTGCGAGGTGTCTTCGATTGCAACTGTATGGTAGCTTGCATGCAAGTGTGATCACTTTTACCAATAGGAGCTTGGTGGTCAATATTTGCTACTAGTATGTCATCATTTGTTAGGATAAGGTCTAGGCAGGATGGTTGGTTGCCTTGGCGAAATCTAGTGTCTTTATTAACCAGTTGATGGAAGTTCGTATCCTTGTACCATTGTACAAAGTTATCCTCTCTTGGTGTCAGGTATCCAGAGCTTTCTAATGGCCATTTTACTCCACCGTAATTAAAATCCCCCATGGCGATAAATAGATTCGACTCCGAAGCCACACTCAGCGTACTAAGAAGGGTATTGTCTTGTTCAATCGTTGACTCATGTCCCCTATATACGCCACATAAGATGAATTTACAATCACCAACTTCCACGTCCAAAAATAGGCACTCAGCGTTTGTATGTTTTGTGTTGTACTTAGTGTTTAATTTAGTTTTCATTTTAATGTCCAATTTATTTGCAGCATATATTGCTACTCCACCACTACGTTTTTCAATCCGGTCGTCTCTATATAAGTCATAGCCTGGTATTTTTATCATCGAGTCGGGAATATTTGGTTTGAGCCATGTTTCTGTAATAATGATCAGGGTAGGTTTCAAGTTATTTACTCTAGCAATAAGTAGGTCTAGTTTGGTAGTAACAGATTGAATATTCGTGTAAAAAATAGTAACTGTAATAATAGGAGGTAAATGTACTCCAACTGCGGTGGCCTTATTGTTGGTGACCACAGTCGGAAGATTCTGGCTATTTCTGGTGTGAACTATTGGTTTTTTGCCGGTCTGGCGGCCAGTTGGGCGGTCTCTACGATTGCTGGATGGCCCTGGATGTACTTGATTGTGATCCCTGTTTCACCTTCGCTTATACGCCTGTTCAGCTCTTCTCTTAGATACTGAAGGTACTCTCTTTGCATGGGAGTAAGGTCGGCTTTCACGGACGTTGGTTTCGCTAGCCTTTTTTTGTTTTTGAGCACTTCAATTGCATCGCTTTTGCTACGTAATATGACCTTCAGTGGACGCGGAGTCGTGCGGCTGCTGGACTTAGCACCCAGGCGAAACGCTTTTATTCCAACACAGCTCACGTTCTTCGAGATGCTAGTTATCAAAGTCGTAGTTTCACGCACATCATGTTCTTTCCTCTCTTCGGCTGTGTCACTCGTAGATTCTGGAATATCATAGATGATGATGTTGTTCGCCCGGTTCGATCTTTCTGTTATTTCACGAACAGCTGACTCCGTTTCCAGCATGCTTTGGCGCACGCGCAGCTTCTGCACTTCACCGGTCAGTTCGTCCAGTTTTTTCAGAATCATTGGCAACTGCGTTATTGACGATCTGCAGTCAGTGCAATAAAATGTCATAACTCGAGCAACAGTCTTTAGTTCAAGCACTCTAACTTCCGTGGGTGACAGGCCATGGCAGTCACTACAAAGGAGGTTCTTGCACAAATCACAATTAACTGATAGCTTTTTTTCATTTGGCGTCTTCTGACATTTCGAACATTTTCCCTGTGCTGATATGTTAGGACTTGCAACTTTCTTTCCGGACGATGTTTTCAGACCGTCGCCCATTATTTTGGTAGATTTTAAAGTTTTTGTACTGGCAACACTAAGTGACAATTTGAGAAAAATATTGAGGGTAGACTTATAAATTTCAAATGCGTAAATTGTCAGTCACGGATATTTAGCACTATTATTGTTCAAATTTAATAGTTTTATACGTAGAAAACACTACCACAGTTTCCACCACTAATCACAAGCACATTGTAACAGTTTTTATAGGATAAAAGACACTTTTACTATTCAATTTCGTCTTAACTCGCGAGCAAGGTTTTACCCTGACAAGTGACTTTGACAGATCCAATTCTTCCTATATTATAATGATAATATACTGACCGATCTTGTTGAGCAGATAGATGCAAGGCACATATATCCTATTGCCTTCGATGACGTCAATGAAATCGTCGCTGGTCGCATCGTAGCGGAGCGTTATGTCCGCATTGTGTATCTTGTACTCAGAGAGGATGGTTTTCACTGCTTCTATGTCGAGCTCGGATTGTGGGCACTGTAACAATGGTGAAGTCATAGTTTAGAATAAAGAAACCACGCTTAGCACAAGGAATTGCTAAGCAACCATTCTTCAGAAAAGCCGTTGTCTTAGGTCACTTCTTTAGAAGAAAACTTATTTCTTCTTCCTCGCGTTATTCCGTCATTTTTGCCACGGCTTCTAGCCTGGGGTCCGCTTGACGACTAGTCCCAAGAATTGACGTAGGCACTAGTTTTTACGAAAACGACTGCCATCTGACCTTCCAACTCAGAGGATATTTCGTACATAAGTTTCGAAGAATTCATTGGTACGAGCTGCGGTTTGGACCCGCGACCTCCGGATTGCAAGTCCTACGCTCTTACCGCTAGGCCACCAGCACTTGTTGTAGAATAAAACTTACGGTAGTATTCAAATTGATTCCTCCTTTATCTTTCTTCCTAAAGTATATATTCGGCGGCTGCTTGTTGAGCCGCAGCCCGAAGCCCTCCAGCTCGTGTTCCAGCAGTTTCTTGTGCTGGAGAGGTTTCAGCACGTCCAGCACTATGAACACCAGACTGCAGGTGCGGGCGACGGCGATGACCTGGCGACCACGACCTTTGCCGTCCTTCGCGCCTTCGATGATACCGGGGAGATCGAGAAGCTGGAAAGTAAATGAGGAGGTTATTGGTGTCTTTCTTTCTTTCTCTTATTATTAACCCTTCGTCTGTCTAAGCACTGATCAGTGAGCACAAATTTAAATCCTTTGTTTAATACAATAGGTTTAAATTCGTTCGCACTGATCAGTGCTTATACATACGAAGGGTTAAAGACAAAATATAATAATCTTTCGAATTAGCTATTATTTTTTGTCTTTAATTTGACATTTGTGTTAATTGTAATGGGACAATACAAAGGACCATGCAAAAACCTCCACGACTTGAGTACTCTGCCAAAAGTATATGTCCAAAAAGAAAAAAAAGGCATCACCTTCATGACTAGATTTATACTTTGAACTAGGTAGAGACGGACGGAATATGGACTTTGCCGAATACGAATATTCGACCGAGTATTCGGATCAGATCATACCGAGTATGAATATTCGATTAGGCTAAAACTGGCCAAACGCTGAAAACAAGTTCATACAGGTCCGCGATCTGCACTCCGCACGTGTTTTTGACCGTTCTCTGGACCAGCCGGGAATTTTTATGAAAAAAAACGACAGTCTCATGCCTGACCGTTTATTCGGTAAATATTCAGCAGTTCGAACCGAACTATCCGGCCGAATACGAACATTGAAAATTATGGCGAATACCGAATAATTACCGAATATTTGGCCCATCTCTACTCTGAATTTGGCTATATCGTTACCTGTATCTTAGCCCCCTTGTATTTAATACAGCCGGGCACGGTAGTGAGCGTAGTGAACTCGTACGCTGCCACCTCAGAGTATACTCCGGCAAGGTTGGACAGCAATGTAGACTTGCCCACTGATGGGAAGCCCACGAATCCGATACGCGCGTCACCAGTTTTAGCGACGTCGAAACCTGGAATTTGGGAAATATAGCAATAAATTAAATATTCTTTATTACCCACCAACAGGGACAACTATAATAAGTATAATTCACAGTAGGTGGTATATAACCCTGTCCCTTTTATCACCCATTTTTTTTTTCCTGGCCTACTTTGGTGTCCCACTGCTGGGCAAACGACCCTGTCACCCATTAAAATTAGAAAAAAAATTGTTCATGATTTTCCATTTGTATTTATTAAAATGTAACACATATTATGTAAAAATCCAATACATGATACAATTTTTGTGAAAATTACTGGTTTCCTAATAGCCTTGATATTTGGAACCCCATAAATTTGTATAAAACTGTGACACTAACATTTTGTTTGGTTATTTTAGGAGTGAATTTTATTGTGACAAAGGATAAAACAAATGCTCAGAATAAAGATTGCGTGATCAAGTTTAGTATCCCAACTATTCTTAAAATTTTAAATATGACCACATCTATCTGTTTTCCTACTTCCTAAGTATTATTTTCATAGGTTATGAATGTTATGATCAACTATTATTTTTACTTATCTATATTCTTAAACAGAGCTGAAGTAAGCGATTTCGTTCGTAGGGTAAATATATGAATACTATGAATGCCTTAACTTATAAGCCAGCTGCTTTGCTTTTTTGAGAGGACAAGTAAATATTGACAACAAAATCTTACCTTCACCGGTAGCGCCGCCGCCACCCTTGGGGGTGATCAGTTCACGTCTCAATTTAGCGAGCCTGGCCTTGAGTAAACCCAAATGCAACGCTGTCGCTTTATTTTTTTGCGTTCGAGCCATCTGAAAAACATCGCACAGAGTTTAGCTTTTCACACTAGTTTATATTATTTCACGGTTTGTCACTAGATTTTTAACTCCGAATAGTCGAATAAAGGCTGAAGTGGCAACGTTTTATTTACAATAATTGCAGAAATACGTAAATTTAACTCATAACCTCTGTTACCAACCTCGGACTCTATAGCCGCAATTTTCTCCAATATCGTACTCATTTTGGTAGTTTATACTTAAACTTTAGAGCTACTTAATACAAAAATATAAATAAAATTAATTGTTTCCTTATGAAAAGGTAACAAATTAAAATAAAAGGAAAGCGTGACAATCTTCGTGGACGGGACGTACACCTTTCCAGAAAATTTGAAAGAACCGGCAGTATTGCCAGTGTAAATAAAATTTCCCGCTTTTATAAACTGTCAAATAAAAAATAAGAATTATATTTTATTGCATAATATATCGTTTTACTTAAAGCTTATTACAAAGTTATAATTAATACCCTTTAATTTATATCAAAATATATTAATTATACAAAAAGCTTGACAAGCTATTTTTATCGCCATCTGTAGTTTTATGCTTTAACTACTGCAAAGTGAATAAGAGTACCAAACTAAACTTGCAAAAAGACAGTTTAGATGGCGCTGTTAACAAAAGCTGACTAGTTACATTAACCACCCGCAAGATGGCGTGAAATGCAATGTAAATAAATAAATCAAACCACGTGGAAAGTTCTCCGCAGGTTTGCGCAGGGAACTAACAGAAGGAAAGGAACAGTAGGAAAATCGTGTGCAGAGCCGAAACCGCTATGCCTCAGTGCTACCTTGAGCGTCGGAACGAAACGGTCTGGCGCGCGTTCGCCCCGTTTTCGAATTTTCGGTCAAGTTTCGTATGTGTAAATAATAACTAAATCAGCTTTATTCGCTGTGACTTGTTAATAGTGTTTGAAATAGTGATCAGTATGGATGATTGGAAGTTTAAAAAAGTTTAGCTTGTATTTAATGACTCAGATGCTGTGTGTTTAATGCTTAGGTTGGTATTCATATTTAAGTACTTTAAGTTGGTAAACGTGATTTTAATTTTTGATGGAGCGCCGACTTGCTAAGTTATTCTTAGTAGGAGATGCCGTGGTTTTACCTAGAACAGAACCATATCAGTACTTAGATAAATATCAGTTTACGCTGCCTACTTTGATAAGTTAGGAACTATTTAAACAATTAATTATTAAACAATAAGAAATTTAATAACCAAAATGCAGGGTATATGTATGGAAATAAGACTAACGCTACGTCTTACGTAGGCGAACAACGCGCGAACGCGGCGCGGCGCGGCGCGGCGAAATCAATCCTTTGATGCCCATAGAAGTGTCCTACGTAAGCGATCTCGTTGCGAACGCGGTGCGGCGCGATTTGCACGCGAATGTCAGGCGGCGCGGCGCGGCGCGGCGCGGCGCGGCGCGGCGGCGGCCGCTTTCGCCGCGCCGCGCCGCGCCGCGTTCGCGCGTTGTTCGCCTACGTAAGACGTAGCGTAAGGTGGCCAATTAGCCACTAAAGAGTATAAGTGGGGTATGGGGAAATATCGTGCTTAAAGTTTTTCAGCTGAAGTAGATGAAGCTGTCCTCTTAAGTATGCAAATAGGAAAACGCTAAATAAGATTGGAAGGATGACGGCGCGTTAAAAAGATTTGTAGTCACGCCGAAGTTACAATTCAAGCCAGATAGTCCTAAATACGATTTTTTTTTTACTGGGGTGGTAATTATTGCTTGGCATTACAATATAGATGGCACCTTAAGTTTTGGGAAAGAGAATATTATTATTTCTTCATGAGCTGTATAAAAGAGCCGGTGAGAGTATAATATTGTTCAATTGAATTTAAATGTTAACAATGAGTCAAAGCTTGATAACTTTCGTAAAGTTGTAAAATTGCATCTGCGGCAGTCCACAGTTAAATCTGACCGCATGCATTGTGACATACTGGACTGTGGTAGGATTTTCGGGTTTACCTCGTGTATAAATCGTGCATGCATTGTACATGTATGTATGTCAGTACTAGAGATGCAACGGATAGTTGTTTGGCCGGATACCAGATACCGGATAATCGGCCTGACCATCGGCCGAATATCCGGTAACAGGCCGCCGAACATTCGGCCGGCGGAACTATACCTACATTTCGGTTTTTCAGGTGCGCATTCTGCAGGTTTGACCTGTTTCCTAGTAAACTTTCGCGCGGACTCATTTCTATGTTCGAAATGAGTGTGCGTGCAAGTCAGTGGAATGATTAAATTGTTTTAAAATAATAAACAAGTACGATTATGACCGCGTCTGTTTCTAATTCCAATTTGTTTACTCCGAAATCATGCAATATTACTATCCAGTATCCGGCCGGATTAGAGATGGGTCGCGGGTATTTACCCAATTTACCCACCCAGGTAAATACCCGGTAAATACCCATCTACCCGGTATTTACCCGTATCTACCCAAATGGGCGGGTAGATTCATTTCTTGTTGCACATGTCGATTTGTGTTAAAGTGGAGATACAAACCGAGTTAATGGTTGTAATTATTGTATGTCATTTAAAATGAAATGGTTAACGCTACGTCTTACGTAGGCGAACAACGCGCGAACGCGGCGCGGCGCGGCGCGGCGAAAGCGGCCGCCGCCGCGCCGCGCCGCGCCGCGCCGCCTGACATTCGCGTGCAAATCGCGCCGCACCGCGTTCGCAACGAGATCGCTTACGTAGGACACTTCTATGGGCATCAAAGGATTGATTTCGCCGCGCCGCGCCGCGCCGCGTTCGCGCGTTGTTCGCCTACGTAAGACGTAGCGTTAGTGAAACCTGCAGTTGTAACTAAGGAATTTTTAGTACAATTTTGATAAATATTTAAAAAAAGGCAGTCATAAGAGTATTTTATTTAGGTTTGAGTAAATTATCGTACTTATACGTTGATAATACACATTCGAACTTCGGTCGGCGGGGGTGTGGTTGAGGGGAGGGGGGTAAAAGTGAACTTTTTCATATTTCTTGGAATCTGTCATTAATATTGAAAAGTCTTGTATGTACAAACTAAAGTAAACAGAATTTCCTACAAAAAAGGTTATATACATTTTTGTCCTAAAACGAACTATATTTGACTTATGAGCTTCCCAAGTTGTGACATTGCAAATTTTTTTATTATTATCATTCATAAGTAGTCTTTATTTTCATCTTTCTAATGTATATTAAAAGCATTTTAAAACATTTCCGAAAGCCAGGGAATGATTTTAAACGATATTCATAATTGGACTGATATGTTAAAAATTTAAAATCGAACTTCACCTCATAGCAACCTTTTCGTAATTAGTTTGAACATACATTTTATGTAACATTATAAAAAAATACTTAAATTAATCTTATTTATACTCACATACCATTAACCACGTCAAATTTAGAAGAAAAACGAAAATACCCGCGTATTTACCCGCGGGTAGGTAAATACCCGCTCTCGGGTATTTACCCGGGTAGTTACCCATCTCTAGGCCGGATAGAAGGTCACTATCCCGTAACCGGCCGGATAGTAAAATAATAGCTGGATACGCCGGATACCGGATTGTAAGCGGATATCCGGTGCATCTCTAGTCAGTACATACATACCACTGTCACTGGACTGTGGTAGGATTTTCGGGTTTACCTCGTGTATAAATCGTATTACGTGCATGCTGGGAATTTCATGCCTCTATTTACGTACAGTCAGCAGCAGAAGTTGCTAAGCTGGTCAGGTGTTCAAAATGATCTTCATCATCATCATCATCATCAGGCTATATTAGTCCACTGCTGGACATGTTGATCTTGACGCGACTTTATTAATAAGAGAATAAGATCGTGTCAAGGTAATTTGGGCTCGCCCGCTTAGCAACTTCTGCTGCTGACTGCTATACTACTGAATACTTGCCACCAAAGAGTTTATTATTAATTTATTGGAGTTCGTCTAAGCTAAGGGTTACCAGATGCCAATGTAGAATTTTCCGACAAAATTCCTGATTTCCGAATGGTGAGTTACCTAGTAGAAAGTTTAGTCCGATTAAACAAGGTGTTTTGCCTCTCTCTCATCTCATTTATAATTCATTTACCAAATTCAAGTCAATAAAAAGGTACTTGATAAAAAAAATTCTGTCAATTCAAAAATATCCTGACATTTTCGTATTCCGTCCCCATTCCTGACATAAGGCCAAAATTCCTGTCATCTGGTAACCCTAGTCTAAGCTAACTTTAACTTTGCACCGACTAGTAACTACCATGAGTTCCGTAAATGACAGTCTATAGTGAGAAAGTTAAGGAAAATGTATGGAGTAATTGTAAGTCCAATTCCCCAAACGTATAATCCCCGTATGTCCAACTCCTCAAGCTTCCTTAAAGGTACGTAAGAACCTTTGTAAGTCCAATAGGCTAGATGACAAATTATAGGTAATAAAATGTATGGAATCGAATGTTATCCTTACTTCCTTTTTGGAAGTTAAAATAACTTAAATTTTGCAAGTTTCAGTTCTTGTATTTTTGTATTATTACCGTATATTATTTTAATATCCACATTATTATGTTACATTTCTAATTTGCTATCTATTTGACTAGATTTTGTTATAAAATTAAACATGCGTCATCATCTCTATTTGACGAATAATCTCAAATCCTTTGACAACTTTGACTAACTGAAGATATCTCAAACGTAAAATTTCAGTCACTTTTGTACTGCTTAAGATCCCTTTAATGACATAAAATTTCATGAAAAGAGAGCTTATTCTATGAAAAACTGTGTCGGTATAAAGCAGGCCCTTAAAACTGAAATGCTGAATCTCTAGGCTTGTTAGAGCTTCTGGCTAATTAAGCCAGAGTTTTAGCCCATTGCTTTAAAAACTTTGCGGTTTCGCCATTACTTTTGTGAGCCGTAATTACTTCGTTATTCATTAAAATTATGCCTGCAAGCTACAATTTTTCTCTACTTTTGATAATAATTTAAATAGAAAATTGTAAGTAGACCGTTTTTAAAACTTGCAGTTATTTTGTTAACTTAATGAAAATTCAATTTTGTGTTAAAACAAATTTTGGGGATTATTAAAAACTACTATTCTAAGCCAGGGGCCGAAGATGTGACTCACTATTTAAGTAATAACCTATTCACTAATTGCCTTATGGCCAATAATTGCACGATCTCACTAACCCGGGGTTAACCGGTTAAACCGTTAACCCAGTGTCAAATTGTACTGGTAACCATGGTAACTCCAGGTTTAACCGGTTAGTCCCGGGTTATTGCAATGGTGCAAGTGGGCCTTAAGAGGATAGTGGAGGACCTCTTCTCGATACAATATAGTCCTCATTTTCCTCTGTGGATATTAATTTATACACAATTTGTATTAATTAAGTATAGTCTCTTTAATTGCCTTTTTTCATTTTCCAAAAATTTGTTTTTCGCGGGTCTACCTCTTAAGTGTTATTATGAAAAAAGAGTCCTTCCTTCTTAGGGTCACTTGAACCATTCCACTAACCCGATTTGACAATGGGTTAACGGTTTAACCGGTTAAACCCGGGTTAGTGGGATGACAGTTTTATTTTCACCCATATGGGCTAAAACACCCATCTGCATGCAAACAAGTGGTTAAAGCTTATATCTGGGGCAATAAAAGGGTTCTGCGTATAGTAGTTGCGGTGTTTAATCCATTAGGAGCGGCATTCACATGGCCAAAACTGTGTTATTGATTTGTTACTTTATTTTCATAATAAGCCTCTATATACAACGATGTTAAAACAATACTTACACGAAACCTAAAACTAACAACTAAAACTAAATATAAAATATAAAATATCTCTCCTAATAATCTTAAAGCTTCTGGAATGGACCCTAGAATGCTGGCGGCGTTGCCCCTTTGAACCGCCAAACTTAATCTGATTTTATATTTGATTTAAACTTAATTTGATTTTGATATATAAACAACATTAGGTACTATCTAAGTGTCGTATCAAAAAAAGCAAAAGTTCTCTGAAAGTAATCTACCTAATAAATTATTAGTAATAATATACTGGTATAATATAAATATCAAATCAGACACTGTTTTAGAAATCAGAATGCCACTCTAGGTGTTGGTTATAGCCGATTTAGCGGTCGCAACATTGCTATGTGATATTGGCACGCATAGCTATAGATGGTCAAGCAAATCTTGTCAGTAGAAAAAGGCGCGAAATTCAAATTTTCTATGAGATGCTATCCCTTCGCGCCTACATTTTTCAAATTTGCCGCCTTTTTCTACTGACAAGATCTGCTTGACCAAGTATATTATGGGATAGTAACACATGTCCCGATTAACCCAACTCGGAGAAGGGAATGTGTATGTTATTTTTGGTGTGATTTTAAGATATTTGATGTCGTCAGGTTTATTTATTTAGCTAGCTTTTCTAAATATGCCAAAAATACAGTATTTACTGACAGACATTAAGGGGTTATTGAGTGTGACAGACAGACAATACACACATATAGACAGGCGAAACTATAAGGTTTCCTCTTTGACTACGGTACCCTAAAAAACTATTAGAAAACACAACATCCATCTATAAGCGGAAATAGCCGTGAATGCCTGTCAACGTTCTCCACGCATCATTTACGCGACCCCGTACCCTCATATTGGACCCAATAGTATCATCCATCCTTTTCTATTTAACGTAAAAAGAGCAAGACCGTCCCCCCCGTCCGGTCCGAATTGGATCGACATGTACGTCACGGATCAAAATGAACTGAAAGTAAAATACAAATAGTTGCTATCTCATTCCACTCAATTTCCTCATCTGGGGTGATATTTTTTAACGATTTTCCTTAAAGAAACCAGTTTAAATATGGTCTTGAAATCAGTAAAAGCTACGTTTAAAAAATGTCACGCTATACTGGTTTTTAAAACAGCTATGAACAATTCGGACCCTATGAAAGTCCCTGTCGAGTTTGAATTAAGAGCCCATTTTAACTAGTTACCAACATATTTGGCCCTAATGGGAGTAAGGAATGTTGAGATCCGTCGCCGCACCAAGGTGTATGACGTGGGTTTCGTCATTACCAAACTAAAATGGAATTGGGCAGGACATGTTGCTAGGCAGAGTGATGGCAGGTGGACTAAAATGTTAACAGAATGGTGGCCGCTTTCAAATGAAAGAAGCGCCTGGCGTCCGTTGGCTCGTTGGGTGGACGACATCCGGAAAATTGCGGGTCACTTCTGGATGAGATTAGCTCAGGACCTGGCGTACTAGAAGAGAGGCCTATGCTCAGCAGTAGGCGATAAAGGGTTGATATGATGATGATGATGATGAATGGGATTTAAATGTTAGTTTGGAGTTCGAAGTTGATCGTGAAGTGTCAAGCACGTTTTGTTTCATATTTGGCAACTAAAGTTTTAATGGCGGATTTGAGACTATTCAGGGGCCGACAGATTACCAGTTCGCTGGAAGATAAGATAAGATAAGATAAGATAAGATAAGATAATGTTTTATTGTCAAAATTGTGTAAAAAGTATAACATGTTATAAATTATAAAGGTATCAACAATTTTGCCCATTTCGAGCGTACAATAAATCTTATATAACTAAATTCAATGTCTAAGAAATACTTAAATAAAGTTAGTCTAAATTACAAAAAATATTCATTTAAATCATAATAACATTTATACAGCAGCCAATCTTTCAACTTGCGTTTAAATTGAACTCCATCCAACGACTTAATACTCTCAGGCAAGTGATTGTAAATTTTTATTCCATTAACATAAGTGCTCTTCTTTAAAGAAGAAGAAGAAGTGCTCTTCTTGGAAGATATCAGTCTGTCAGTTAAACGCAAAAGGTGACAGTTCCGAACAACTGACAGGCCGGTATCGTCCGGCGAACTGGTAATCTGTGGGCCCCTGTAATGTGTCTATACTAGCGCTTTATTATTTAAATAAAATATTCAACCGATAGGGTTATTTAGAATTAGATAGAGACGATAGAGCAAAACGAAAGTAGTTTTGTAAATAATTGGTCATCTAGGTTTTTTGTAAAAATGTAAACGAGAAAAAAAAGAAAATACACCTAGGACCCCTAGGCACTTTGGTATGGAACTTGGAAATTATTAGAGCCCCCTTCTCCATCTCAAAACCATTGCTAGGTTACCTAGGCTAGGCTCTTTGTGGACCTAGGCGGAAACTCGGCCCCGAACGTCTCGAAATGGTTTCCAATGTTAATGACATGAGAATTACCGGTCTAATGGCTTTGAAAAGGACTCTTCTGTTGTAAATCAAATTATCTATAGTTTTTTTCATACTTACTTACTTACTTACTGCCGTGGCGCAGCGACCCGAAGTGGATCTTGGCCTCTGACACTAAGGAACGCCATGCTTCTCTGTCTTAGCGCCGTTTCTGTCCAATCGAAGGCACCGAGCCCGTTCAGGGCGGCTACCGCGAAAACCGAAATTCGCGAATTGCGGGGATCTTTCTCTTTTACTCTAATGAAGGCGCAATTAGAGTGACAGAGAAAAATCCCCGCAATTTGCGAACTTCGATTTTCGGGGTTATAGCCCTGATCTGAACGAGTTTTTTTCATAACATTTTATAAAATGAAAATTTCGCAGCTACGTTAGATACCTAAAAGAAATAGACAAAGATGACAATATTTATTAAGGATTTCTTATCGAATTTCAACTTTACGTTAACTTTACAGATACCTACGCCTAAACAAAGTTCGTTGACCTTTAGATCTACCTTCATTTATTTTAGAAACAACCTTTTGTTACTAGTACTTTCTTTGTTGTGAAACTTATGTTTGTAAGGGTTGTATTCCACCTGTCCAATTTGTTTGTCCAATATGTATTTTGTCTCACATTTTGCTTAATGATAGAGTGAGACGCAATAACATTGAACCAAGAAATTAAACTACCACATTAGTTTCCTGTATAACAAGCTATCGATATTACACTTCAAACAATATCAATCAGCAAAACAAAGGAATCAATCACGAGGCTAACCATCAAGATGGCGCCCAAACCGGAAGTCGAGATCTTCGAATAATCTCTTCTTCTTGATCGGGTCACTCTTGACAGAGCGGTCGTGGTCATCATTGGAAGTCTCCCTTTGTGACACGTTTGACGGCTCGCCTCCACTCCTCCCTGACGGCTGCGCGTTTAGCGCATTCGTGCAAGGGGCCGTCCATTGCTGACTTTATTCGAATAATCTGCCGTATTCGAAATTCAAGATATTCACAAGACGACACGTACTAGATCCATTCTAGATACGTTATAGTTTAGATATCAACCAGTTCTCTTTTGCAGCGCAATTCGGGCAACCAATATCACTTTTACCTACGTTAGATAGAGTCTACGGTAGATATCTATGAATGATGAATGTGAATTGAATTGTGAGATGTGAATTGGATCTCTCAGTCATATCCTGTGGAAATCGTTCAAGAGTATCTCCTGCAGAATCGCGCAAATGTTAAATTTGACAGGTTAAATCTTAAATATATCGTTATCGTATCTTGGTGATGTCTAAAAGATGTCTAATAGGTGTCTATTTCAAAATCCGAATCGGGCCCAATAAATTGAGTTTTGAAGTGACAGTTGTACCTTGGATCTAGAACCTTCCCCCTTTTTCAAAACGCTTGTAAAGATAATTCATCAACCTCCACTTTCATTTTTGTGTGTGACCATCCTACAGATTACGCGGCCATGTTTTAGGGTTCCGTACCCAAAGGGTAAAATCGGGACCCTATTAGGTAAGACTCCACTGTCCGTCTGTATGTCTGTCCACGTGTCCGTCTCTCCGTGTGTCCGTCTGTCCGTCTGTTTGTCTGTCCGTCTGTCAGTCTGTCTGTCACCAGGCTGTATCTCAGGAACCGTGATAGCTAGAGAGCTAAAATTTTCACAAATTATGTATTTCTGTTGCCGCTATAATAACAAAAATACTAAAAAGTACGGTACTCTAGGTGGACGAGTCCCGGACTCGGTCTTAAAGACTCCACTCTCCGTCTGTCCGTCTGTTTAACACGAGGCTGTATCTCAGGAACCGTAATAGCTGGGCAGTTGAAATTTTCACAGATGATGTATTTCTGTTGTCGCTATAACAACAAATACTAAAAACAAAACAAAATAAATATATGGGTGGGTGATTTTTTTGTCGTTATTTGCGTAATGGTACGGAACCCTTCGTGCGCGAGTCCGACTCGCACTTGTCCGGTTTTTTATCACCCGTGCACCCACGAGGAGATCATTTATTACCGCTCTGATTTCGGCTGACACAGACCTGACTGGCGGTCACCCTATTTCACGTTTAGGGGGTCTTCACATTGGATGAACATCCTTACATTGCGAGATAATCCATAGTGCGAGCGGGACATCACTATTCAGGTTGTTTTTCAACCCTCCGCCTCCGAAATATTTTTTTAAACGAGTATTTCAACCTTAAGCCAAATTTTTCGAGGTTAATATGTAGGTCATGCCTACTGAGCAACTTTTACTATTGAACAAACCAGTACCATTACTACAGTATGGGGTTCTTCAAAAAAGGAAAGTTCATCAGGTTTTTAAAGGGTCGGCAACGCGCATGTAACACCTCCGGAGTTGCATGCGTCCATGCCTATGGACATACGGCCTACCGGGTGGTAAGCAGTCACCGTAGCCTTAAAGTGACATTCCATTTCCAACTGCAGCTGCAATACTGTTCATTTTACTATGGAAATTGACAATGACAGCGACGCGTTTCCATAGTAAAATGAACAGTATTGCAGCTCCAGTTGGAAATGGAATGTCACTCTTACGGTGACTGCTTACCACCCGGTAGGCCGTATGTTTGTCTGCCACTGGCGCGGTATAAAACAAGTAAAACAACCCTGGAATCGCGAAAAGATTGGCTATTTTAATTCATTTTGACTAAATAATCAGATGTCAATATTTTTTCACCACGCAAAATTTGATTTAAGGTTGAAAAATACCTCATATACGCGTATAATGCTGTCTCTCTCTCACACCGGAGCGTGGTGCAGATGGCGTCAGTGTGAAAACCGCCTTACGGATTTTTTGTCGCGACGTCGCTTACGGAAGACAATTAAATGGGTGGGGACTTTTAGTTGTGCTTTAGTTTTAGCCCGGCTTATAGGTATGAGGAAAGTCTTATTTTGATGGAGTTAGTTTGTTTGAACTGTATGACTACCACCTTTCATCATCATCATCTCAGCCTATATACGTCCCACTGCTGGGCACAGGCCTCCTCTCGAGCGCGAGAGGGCTTGGGCTAAAGTCCCCATGCTAACCCAATGCGGATTGGGGACTTCACATACACCTTTGAATTTCTTCGCAGATGTATGCAGGTTTCCTCACGATGTTTTCCTTCACCGAAAAGCGACTGGTAAATATCAAATGATATTTCGTACATAAGTTCCGAAAAACTCATTGGTACGAGCCGGGGTTTGAACCCGCGACCTCCGGATTGCAAGTCGCACGCTCTTACTGCTAGGCCACCAGCGCTCTTACTACCACCTTTGATACTGACATATTCGCTAGCGTGTGCGTAACTTATTATCTAAGCTATCGCTCATACTGGCATATTAGTGCGAGCGAGATCTATAGAAAGTAAGTTACGCAGACGTTAGCGAGTGGCCCCAAGCCATGTTAAAAATATACTACCATTTTGTAGGATCAATACCTATAGTTCATTTTTTTTAGCATTAGAAAGAACTCCACAGAAGCAAGCGTGCAGTTTTTATCAGGCTCTTTAATTGTTAATAATTATTGAATTATCTAATGTAGCATGGTCAATACATATAATTTACTTCAAATTATTACCGCTAAAAGTGCCGGATTTGGAACCGCAAGCTTACTTCTGCGAAGTTCTTTCTAATGCTAAATAACACGGACTATACGTAGTAGTCAATAGACGTAGTAGGTATCACAATATTTCTCCCCACTTTTTGTGTTGGTAATTTTAGCTCCTATGTATTTTGATGAGTAGTAGGTACCGTGTAAAGCTAAAGGCGTGGATGGTTGATCCAACAGACAGAAGTGGTGATATTTATAGGTTCCTAGTTGTCTACATACAAAGTGCGCGATTTCGAGGAGCAACGTAAATTTGACCTCGGTCCTCGACGCTAAACGCGACGAGCTGAAAACAGGCCAGCCTGCTTCCACTCACTACCACCAGATATATATATATATAAGTACTATCTATTCTCTTTGCTACCACTATGTGGCTGGTCTCACGTGCCCTCAATGTGCGCGGGGGTTCACCTCGGAGATCGGCTACGTCAGCCATCTTCGGGCGCACGAGCGCCGAGCAAACTAGAAGACAAGTAGCCATAGCCGAAATCAGCCGGAAGGATCATCAGCATCATAATCACATACAGAAGCCTAAAAATACCTTTCTCCCATTAGAATGCTAAAGGGGCCATACTGCCGTATCCGAACTTCAAGATATTCACAAGAGACGACACGTACTGATCCATTCTAGATACGTTATAGTTTAGATGGCAACTAGTTCTCTTTTGCAGCGCAATTCGGGCAACCAATGTCACTTTTACGTTAGATAGAGTAAGATATCTATTAGATGTGAATTGGATCTCGTACGGCGCGATTAGGGAAATGAATTAGAGATTCACTAGATATGAAATAGTAAAGATATGTGACGTTCCGCGGCAAAAGGTACCTTATGGCGGCTGGCGCTTACGCTATTTACCTACTAACGCTGCTCCAATATTCAGCCGGGGCAATGGTACCTTTTGCCGTGGAACGTCACATATCTTTACTATTTCATATCTAGTGAATCTCTAATTCATTTCCCGAATCGCGCCGTAAATCATATCCTGTGGAAAACGTTTAAGAGTATCTCCAGAATCGCGCAAATGTCAAATTTGACAGGTAAGATCTTAAACATATCGTTATCGTATCTTGGTGATGTCTAAAAGATATCTTAAAGATGCCTATTTCAATTTCAAAATTCGAATCGGGGCCATATAACATTACAGTACTTCGGCTACTTACGTACCCACTCCAGGGTTAGGACACATTACTTGACATGATCTTTTATTGTCAGTATATCGATTTGCCGAGGGTCGTATTCCTATCCCCTTTATCGCAATCGATTATGGCCCCTTTTTAACCGTTTTAGGTTCCTGAAAAGAGGATGTAGATTTGTCGAGTGTATATTGAATTGATACAAGGTTTTGTACGTGACTAAGTTAGTGATGACACGTTTTTTGAGGTGTTTTGGGTCCTTTTTGTACAGGTGTCCGTTTTGTTCGGGCGGGAAATTTTGCAAGCTAAACTAAACCCGTTTGTGATAGGGATTTTAGAAATGTCTCGACAATTACCTACATACCAGTAGTCTGTTTAAAGAAAAGTACAGTCAGCGATAAAAGCTTGTATTCTTCCCTGTAATCAATTTTACATGCCGGTCTTCCCCATATTGACCCTACCCAAGTAATCTACATAATTAACATTCTAGAAGAGGATAATATTGTTGTTGTGGATGGATGAAGATCGCGGCGCTAAAAAGGTATATCTGGGACGCTTGGTAGAGCGGAGACCGATCGGGCGTCCCAGGTATCGCTGGGGCGATGAGGTTGAAGCGGACTTGCGCGATCTTCAAGCCGATAACTGGCAGGAGATTGCGCTGGATCGAGACAACTGGCGTTTACTCGTGTCGGAGGCCAAGACGACCGGTCTGGCCTAGTGGGTAGTGACCCTGCCTGCGAAGCCGATGGTCCTGGGTTCGAATCCCAGTAAGGGCATTTATTTGTATGATGATACAGATATTTGTTCCTGAGTCATGGATGTTTTCTATGTATTTAAGTATATATTTGTATATTATATATATCGTTGTCTGAGTACCCACAACACAAGCCCTCTTGAGCTTAATGTGGGACTTAGTCAATCTGTGTAAGAATGTCCTATATTTATTTATTTATATTTATATTATATTAAGACTCATTTTGGGCCGCTGCGCCATTAAGTAGTAGTAGTAGTATAATATTGTCTAGCTAGATGAGTAAACCTAGTGCATCTACAATATTTTACATACTTACTTTTCTTTTTTTACAGGAACCAACCAGTGAATAAGATGGCGTTACACAAGGAACGTTCATAAACTCCAACCATGTCGGAAGCGTCGCTCGACGGCCGCTCGCGCAGCGTCGCGCGGCGCGCGATGGCGGGCTGCGCGCGCGCCGCGTGCTCGCAGCTGGGGCTGGTGGCGCTGGTGGTGCTGTACGTGGTGCTGGGCGCGCTGCTGTTCGAGTACCTGGAGTCCGGCCCGGAGGTGCAGCCGCGGTCCGCCATACAGCGCTCGAGGGAGGAGTGCTTGAAGGAGCTCTGGGCTATCACAGGTCAGTTCTAGATCTTTAAGACGAAAGACCAGCTCAGGTTTGAGAATTTTAGGTAAAAATTGAATATATCTCAGTCGCGCCGGAGCGGCTATTAAAGTTAGTTAATAAAGGCAGCTCCAGCAAGGCGAAAAATCTTGCGCAAAAATCTCAAAAATCATACAAGGTAAGGTAATCAAGGTCAATAATCAAGGTATCATACCCAGTAGTCTCAGTACACAGATATTAATAATATTAATCTGTGATGAAAAGATCATTACTCTAGGGCAGCGGTCGGCAACCTGCGGCCCGCGGGCCGCATGCGGCTCGTGAAACTATCACTTGCGGCCCGAGTGCCGCCTTGGCTATTTTGTATGTAATAGTGACAAACGACAATGTCTCATAAAGTCATAAATATTAACAAAGTACGACCCGCGTCACCTCCGTTAAATACTATATGTGGCCCTTGGCTGCTAAAAGGTTGCCGACCGCTGCTCTAGGGTCAAAAACTACGGAGGAAACAGTCGAATACGTTTGTATGGAGAAATTAATGACCACTGGTCTTGCGTCTTAACCCTTTAACCATTTGACATTCCCTTCTAGTCATTCGATTTAGAACCGTAATTCTTATAGTAGAGATGCGTTTTTGTTTTAAGTATGACGGTAAGTACGAGCATGTTGCCGCTACGGACTAAAGGGTGTTAGAATGTAATTATTAGTCCTGTCTATCCACTAAATTTTATCGAAATCTGACGAAATAAAAAATTCGACAACATAATAAAAATCTGCCTCTAAATGCATACCTTCAAAAAAAGACAAAGAAACATTCGGTACGGAACTTTGCATAAAATATAAGGAACCAATAACTTAAGTAGTTTACCCCCGTCCCACATATCCCTAATGTCCCCTGAGTCAGGAATACAAAGGACATCCATCATTCAGTTGATTCAAATAAAACTTGCGTTGTGTCCAGTAAGGTACAACCAGCAACACTCCTAACTGTACGGTCAGCCAAGAAAGTGGTCTACAACTTTTCGACCCTATCAATCAGGCCCCTATTTCACCAACGTGACAGGTGCGACAATTCGACATTGTTGCTGACGTCACAGGCATTCATGGGCTACGGTTATCGCTTACCATCGGGCGGGCCGTATTACTGTTTGTCACCATCATTGTATTATTTAAAAAAACTTTATTATATCGGCAAAAAACAGGTATTTCTCTTGTGATGTTTATGATGATAATGATGACAATTGTCACAAGATTTCAAAGAACTTTCGGTAATTCTTGACAGTAAATGAGTTCTGTGTCGGAATTTCGTGACAATTGTCGTATTTCTTGTGACAATTGTCATTAGCTTCGTAAGATAAGTACTTATTTACTGGCGATATAGTGGAGTTTTTTTTAAATTAACATGTTAGTGGCAAACAACCACACAGCCCGTCTGATGGTAAGAGGTCACCATAGCCTATGGAGGCCTGTGACGTCAGTAAGATGTCGATAAATGCGACATTTGTCACGTTGGTGAAATAGGGCCCAGATGAGAGAGTCGAAAAGTGGTAGACCACTTTCTTGGCTGACTGTACATCGATGGACCTTATTACACAAAGTCCACCGATGTACAGTACAGTTAACAGTGTGGGCGATGGTACAGTAGCCATCAGGGCCCGTTTCTCAAAAGCTTGTAACTGGTATAATATAATAAAAGCGGATGTCACTTTTTCATATGACAGCTTTTATTAGAAAGGGACTTCCACTTGTATTACAAGTTACAAGCTTTTGAGAAACGGGCACCAGATATATGTACATATATCGGATCGGCCAAGGTGCTCACGAATATCTGAACTCGGCTCTATTGTCAAGGCGGAGCGTGTTCAGATCTTGCTGAGCACTTCGGCCGCTCCGATATATACAAATAGCCATACATTTGTCGTGCCCCTCCCCGAAAAAAATGGCAGATTGTTTTGTACAGAAAATGACAGACAAGGTGTCTCCGGTTACTAAATGTTCTAAGGAAAAATTGTTAATGTTATCTAAGGAAATGTTATTATAGCGTAATAAGATCGTTGATATCGATTTTATAATGTCATTCAAATTGCGAGCATCTCTGAAAAACAAAGGATTTTGATTTGACCTCATTTCGTATCAGTCGAAATCCCGTTTTATTATCTACATGCGGTTCCAGAACACATAATTGAAAGCTTATAATATTAATATCTTTGTAGATTTGACGACCGGTCTGGCCTAGTGGGTAGTGACCCTGCCTGCGAAGCCGATGGTCCTGGGTTCGAATCCCAGTAAGGGCATTTATTTGTATGATGATACAGATATTTGTTCCTGAGTCATGGGTGTTTTCTATGTATTTAAGTATTTGTACATTATATATATCGTTGTCTGAGTACCCACAACACAAGCCTTCTTGAGCTTACTGTGGGACTTAGTCAATCTGTGTAAGAATGTCCTATAATATTTACTTAAAGCAGTGTATGTAACATTTAATTATGTAAGCAGTCACTTAAACCATAGAGATGTCGACTACGAAATAACTCGCGTTTTTATATGGAGTTACCACTCTTTCTTTATTACTTATACTCTATAATTATATTACTTTATACTTAAACTAATATTATGCTTAACTTTAATAATAATAAGCAAAGTAAATACCTGGATACCCTGGATATTAATTACAATCGCGTGTTATACTGTTGACAAATGGCTGGGCGACCTTTAAACATGGCAATTAAAAAACAAAAAATATGTAGCCAGTCCATTTTAAGTTTTAAGCCAATTGACATTGGATTGAATTTCAAACTTATTACACTAACCCCTTACGTCTGTTCAGTTGTGATAGAGCGATATATAAAAAAAAATTAGATGAGTAAATTCCGCCGTTAACATTTAAATTAGGAAGGAAAAATCTTGATAACGCTCAAATATTAAAATGTTATTACAGCGTTGGTGACGTCTAATTTGTTAAGGGCATGATATGATACGCGGGGAACATTTTTGACATCAAATTTATGAGAGATCGTTATGTGAAAATTGGAAAATAGGTAATACCGCCACCACAAATGAATTTCACGTCATCAAACTTCAATACTTAATTAACTTTTATATATTTTTTTGTTGTAGTATTTTACCTACTCCTTAATTTTTAGTAGCCGTTGAATAAAAAAATATTGAACATTCTTTTTTTCCATTGTATCTCTGTAAAAGTGTATCGTAAATGATACACCATAACTTCTATTATTAAAAGTAAGTAGATAAACTATGAAACTTGGTATGCAGCAAAGCTTAACCTTTCATGTGTGTAAACTGTGAAGTGGTAAAATATCGTGGGCCCAAACCGCTTCTGTGATGTATATCTAGAGCAAAAAAATCGTTCTCAACAATAATTATTCGTGTAAGATTGTCCTATAATATTTATGTATTTACCTATTTGTTTACTTCTTTATACGTTTCCTGTCAGTAACAGTAATAATATACGGAACTGTTTTATATCAATGATAATTACGCTTCGACGTACTCAGTTCACGTATAAAATTGCTTATTTTAATGAGCACTCGATAATTAAAATAGGTTCCCGAAAATTTTCGTAATCAAAACACGGTATTCATTTCATTCCTTACACAAATAAACATGAATTTCGCTCGCGAAAATATCGCGGTGTCCGATGTTGTTTTCGTATTTTAATTAATACCGTGTAAGTGATAAAATTTCACTGGAAACAGTTGTAACTTGATTTTAATTTGCGACAGAAATAAAAAATAAACTGAATATTTGCTGTGTCGGAATTCGTTCAAAGTTTAAATCTCTCTATCGCTTAAATTTTAGAATCTTTCGCTTGCTCGGGTATCAATCAATAGGGTTAAACAACAACTTTACTTACTATTCCCCCGCTGCCAATGTAAAATAAATTTATCAAAATCAACATGAACATTTATTCAGCAAATAGGCCACAAGGGCACTTTTACACGTCAATATTAAATTTACATATAAGCAAAAATAATAACAATACATCAACAATTTTATAAAATACAACCAACAATTCAAAATAACTAATTTATAACAAAACTCCAAGAATCTCAGGTAATAAGTACCTAATAATAATCGGTCGAACTATTTAGCAGATGGAGCCATCATATTGCCCTGTCAATCCCTAGAAATGTGTATTTTTTTTGTTTATTAAATGGAATTTAATGCCTTGGATACCAGCCCTTTAAGCCAAATCTCATAGACGACAACATTTATGCAAATACCCACAGTCCACAGAACACACAAAAATCATGAGTATCATGACCATAAATAAAACTGCAGCATTACATTCAAATCTGTCACACTCGCAAAACTCTGACACCATTCACAAAATCAGCTTAAGACAGATACAAAATTCAAATTAATTATATTTTATAGAAATTGAAAACAATGGACGCTTAATATTATACTCGTCGTCGTTGGCGAATCGTTGTTGTCTCCAATGCGTTTACGTTCGAAATTAATTAGGACGAAGGTACTGTTGTACAATTTCAAATTGATTGTGATATAATTCTTGACTTGACAATTCAGAATTTGGGAAATGTCAAGTATCGTGTAGAAGTGGAAAAAGAAGGGCGGCCAAGGCACCCCTTGCCCGGACACGGAGGGCTATTAATAATAAACATTACAGTTGCTCTGATGTTGTCCTTAAACCAATCTTCCCTTGTCTAAATTTTATTGTATATGAGTTTATAAGCAGCACAAGCGAAGAGCATGTCTTAAAAACTTATTTTCAGTTCGTTAATGTTCAATATTATGCACGAAGCGATAATTAATTAAGAAAATTTGTGTGTTATATGTAGGTACAGTATAGAACTTCGTTATGGTAAGGTGGTGCGGCTTCCAAGGTATAGGTCGTTAAATACCACTTTGTACTAATATATTTTGGAATTTAAAAGCCAAATATCATAATATTTCCATATTTTGTACCTGCTTATCGGAGTTATCGGCGATGAAAACCTAGGCCTAGATTTCCCTTTGATATAGTTATCCAAATTTTTGTTAAAAACTAATTATTTTGAAGTATCTGACAGCTTCCCGAGCAGACACTAAACAGGACATGACGAATTTAATGAAAAACCTAAAAACAAAAATAATAGAATTCGTGACGAAATTATACAGGGCCTTCTAATTCGTTGTCCTATTTTATCGACCAAAACGTTTTGTAGATAAAGGGGAACATTCTTCTGTGTGCACAAAGAGAAGGTAACAAATAATCTCTCGTGTGTCGCCCTAAATGCATAACATTTGCCAATATAACATACGAGTAGGTAATTATACCGTTTACGTCCCGTCGGGAGCAAAAAATAAACAAACAAATATTCAGGCCAAAATCGTGTTTGGTCCCCTATACAATTACACTTGACATGTCATGAAAAAAAATACGAGAGCGAAAACGAATTTGAAAGCAATTTCTGAGAACGCGATAACTCGCTTTAATATTCACGTCGTGCAGAATCTCGCGTTATATGTCGAGTGTACTCTATTATATCATAGTACAGAGGAAGAAAGTAGTATTTATCCCTTCGTGTGGCAAGAAACCTCAAAATGGAGGCTCTCCGAAAAAAGCGCATGCGGCGGCCGCCATTTTTAACTTTGAAAACTGGCAGCCAAGCTGAGGTGACGATCGCTTGCGTTTCGCCATCGAATCGCTTTGTGTCTCTCTATTTTCCATGTCACACTCTCACACTTATCTCTTCCACTGTCGCACTAACAGTGACAGTTGCGTTTCGTTCGCTACGGAGCATTAGCGATTGGCATGTTATCTACTGTGCCTGGCCGCCTAGAGGCTGCGCTAGATTATGATCATTTCCTAAAATGCCATTTTAGAATTGATCACTTCATGATAGGTTACGTTAAGTTTGACTTTTTCATGATGTGGCAAATATTTTAAGAATTGATTGCCACATCATGAAATGATCAATTCCACGCAGTCCCTTCCATATTGTGAATAGATGATTCTAATAACTTTCATGCCGCTCTGCCACAATTGCAGAGGAAGCTGATGGTTCTTTCAGGCCCGGGCACTGGAGGCCTTGGTCACTTTTTGTTTCGTATATGACACTTATTTCAGTTTGTAATAACTTTGTTAGTATTTGTAATTGTAGTTAGTTCAAACGAGGTCTTATTAGAAACCTATCGCTAGTCTACTATTTAATAAGCACCCCCCTACAACCATATTACTTACACTGAGAGAAAAATCATCACCAGGAATTAAAAACAGTTCTGTACTGGGGGAAAAAAGGAAGTTTTAGTAATAATTATGGATGTTTCACTATTTCTGTAAAGTTTTTTTTATTTCTACAAACAGCTCAGTAATCCCAAATATAATTTCAACAAACAGATAATAGAAATTGCAAGAACTAATAGAAATTGCAAAAGTCAATTTGTTCCTATTAGTTAACTCTCCTTGTCCCCGGATTAAGTTTATTTTTGTAATTCTAAGTGTATTTTTGTTGTACTTTTCTCTCATTGTATTAGGTAGGTACGTTCAACACGAGAATAGGGACTTCATTTTTTTGTGTTAAAATAAACTACTCGTTTTACTCTGACAGCAAGTTGAGGAGTGTCATGCGCTCCATTATTCTACACTGTTAGGCGCTCCATTATTCTATACTTACGTTGTATCTACATCTGAGTTCCGTAGTCATATAAGCCTTTTAGATTCTGAAAGACAGTACAGTGATGTCATCTGTCTTAACCTCTTTATTTATGCCGCATAAAAATTCAGAAAGCGAATAAGTATATTGCCAATTTAAAAAAAGCGGCCAAGTGCGAGTAGACCTAAGAAGAAGAGAAATGAGTACCTAAATAGGTTATAGAACAGTTTTCACTATGTAAATAACCCCGAAATTAAATGTCGGAATTTGCGAATCATAAAAGGGTTGAGAAAGGGAGAGAGAAGAGGCGAAATAAAATCACGGATATGATGGTTGCAATATCGTCTATTGACTCTATCGTGTCATGCGACACTCTTTCAGCTAATTAGAAAGTGATAGCCACTTTGACATACGTAAAAACGCAACCATATTTGGCCCGCTCGTGACAACTAGAGTTACACCAAGAAAAGTCACGCTTTTATCACGATGTCACGTAGACAAGAACGACCATCTTAACCGTAAAGCACTGCGTGTGCTGTCAAAAGTTCTGCAGACTTTTCTTGGTCTTACTCTAAGTAATACATCAAATATAAATTATGAGAAAGATGTGATCGCTTACTGCATGACATGCGCAAAGTTCCTGATTATGGATCATAAATTCATATTAAGTATACACATGTTGTCAAATATAAAATTATAGATTTATAGGTAAACATACCAGCTAACCCTGGAACTAGAGTTGGGAAGAAATCGAGTCTCGCGAGTCAAAATTAGACAAATACGACTCACGGCGCGATTCGGGAAGTGAATTGGAGATGCACTAGATATGAAATAGTAAAGATATGTGACGTTCCACGGCAAAAGGTACCATTGCCCCGACTGAAAATTGGAGCGGCGTTAATAATAGCGTAAGCGCCAACCGCCATAAGGTACCTTTTACCATGTAAATCTTTACTATATCATGTCTAATTCATTCCCGAATCGCGCCGTCAGTTTCACAAGACTGCGCTTAAAAATATTCAAGAATTTCAAATTTGCATTTGATTACTTTGCCTCACACGTGGATAAAATTTTCAACTTTCTTATCAGTTTTTGAACAATCTAGAGAGCCTTTTACCAGCTGGTGTGGTGAAAAATACTTTTTATTTGCACACCTAAAAAAAAACAGATAATATAGAAGAATACAAGCGACTGAAAGAGGCAGACAACGAGCGGTTTATATCACTATAAAGCGATCTCTTTCAGACATTCTTTACTACTAGCAAAAAGAATAGATAGTATAGAGGGGTCCTGTCATAGTAAATGTTGTAGTCACTGTAAATTTACTGCCATCTATCGACACACGACTATAACTCAAAATAAACACTTAAAAAATTATCAAATAAGTTAATATACTTATATGGATAAATGATTTAATTATTATTATATCATTTTGACCCATGTTCATTCACTGATATCTATGTGTCAAAATTGATAAATATGAAACGGTGTCGTCAACGCCATCTAGCCGAGCATAGGCCAAAGGTGTGTGCGCCATCTATCCGAGAATGACTTTTTCTTGATTTCCGAGGCACGTTTTTAGGGTTCCGTACCAAAAGGGTAAAACGGGACCCTATTACTAAGACTTCGCTGTCCGTCCGTCCGTCCGTCTGTCCGTCTGTCTGTCACCAGGCTGTATCTCACGAACCGTGATAGCTAGACAGTTGAAATTTACACAGATGATGTATTTCTGTTGCCACTATAACAACAAATACTAAAAACAGAATAAAATAAAGATTTAAGTGGGGCTCCCATACAGCAAACGTGATTTTTGACCAAAGTTAAGCAACGTCGGGCGTGGTCAGTACTTGGATGGGTGACCGTTTTCTTTTTGCATTTTTTTCCGTTTTTTTTTGCTTTATGGTACGGAACCCTTCATGCGCGAGTCCGACTCGCACTTGCCCGGTTTTTTTTCTTAGACTTTATTCATCTTATACGAAGTTACATATGTATTTGCTACTATGTTACCGAATTGTATGGATACAGTCCTTAAGATAGGACTCAAGAGACTCGAGTCTTCACCAACACTACTTGATACTTATTTTCACGCTGTTTCATAAAAAATGTATTGGCATCCTGCCGTAAGCATCAATTACTTAAGGCTGCAGGAAGCACAAAAAAAAATGGCAACGAATTTATATTATGTAGGCGCGAACCTGGCTAAATTCGGGGAGAAAAATACGGCTCAGCGATATGACCGTGTTCTAATATTGCCAGGTACTAAAATTAGTAGATTTAAATATACAGGGTGTTTGGTACATCGTTTGCCAAATTAAAACGGCAAATAGGTTGAGTCATTTGCATCTTCCCAGGCCTAGAATTTTTTTATTTGGCAAACGATGTACCAAACACCCTGTATCCATCAAAATAACTGCATTCCAGTTGCCAGGGAGGTTTTGGGATTATACTGAGCAACTTTTACCATGGGACTAACGCCGAACTCATAGAAAATGGACCAGCCAAAATGTATGAAACAGCCAAATTTTTTTTCGCTATTTCGGGTTTGATCCCATAGTAAAACTTGCTCAGTATATAGGTATATAATCCCAATATCTCCCTGGCAATGGGAATGCAGTTATTTTTTAGCCACCGTGTATTAATAGGACCACAAAAAACTTGTCATATCTAATATTTAATATACTTGCTCTAATAACATTCAGATTAACTAATTTTCTTTATATATATATATATATCGGAGCGGCCAAGGTGGTCACAAATATCTGAACACGCCTCTATTGTCAAGGCGTTAGAGTGCGTGTCCAGATATTTTTGAGCTCATCGGCCGCTCCGATATATCTGATGGCACTGTACCTCAATAGTCGGCGATGAAACTAAAATAGCATGCGAGTTTTTAGTGTTATTACACCGTGCGGAGCCTTATTTAATATAATAAATAGAAATAGAAACAGAAATAGTTTATTCGTGGCATAAAAAATAGGTAACAGACAAAAGAGAAACAAAAAGAGTATCAAAAAAAAAATTACACTTAACATTACAACACATAAAACTTGTTACAACTTGTTACAGGTAAGTAGTACCTTCAAAAAGTGGAAACTAGTCCAAGAATTTTCCTCTAACTTTCTTTCGTTAAAAAATCACGCACATTGCTGAGCTGACTCCATCAGTTTTACTCCAAACCATTTAGTAAACCCTAGATAATATTCGTCCGTGCCACAAATTGTGGTGGCCAATTCAGAATATACGACAAAGTAAAAAAGGTCCGCCATAAATCGTTCTTTATGAAATTTCGACCTTATTACAGTATATCGTGAAAGGGTGTTCGGGAAATATGAGGGAATTAAATTGCCGAAATACTTATAATTTTATCTTTGAGAAGGGTGCGGAGAGTTTTCAACGGCTGCTCGACAGTTTTATGCACGCGATAAAAAATATCGGTGCCAAGTGCAAGAACATTGCATGTACGAGTATAAGAAAAATGCTCTTGTCAGTGTATGTCAAACGGCTCGATTCGGGAAATGAATAAGATATGCACTAGATATGAAATAGTAAAGATATGTGACGTTCCACGGCAAAAGTTATGTCGGCTGGCGCCGCGATTCGGGAAATTAATTAGAGATTCACTAGATATGAAATAATAAAGTTATGTGACGTTCCACGACAAAGGGTACCTTATGGCGGCTGGCGCTTACGTCGCATAGCGCCGCAATAATATTGGAGCGACGTTAATAATCGTAAGCGCCAACCGCCATAAGGTACCTTTATCCGTGGGACGTCACGTCACATATCTTTACTATATCGTATCTAGTTAATCTCTAATTCAAAAGCCGAAAGATACTGAAGAGCCTGAGGAAGGACCCACGATAGGCCCGAAACATGTCGCCAATAGTGACTAAAAATAGTACTAGTGAGTTAATGATCCTGGCCGAATTCTTATTCATCTTTTTGCATTGTTTGAACCCACGATTTTTAACCACCACATAAAATGTTAAAACGAATTTTCTTCGTATAGAAACATTTTCTTGTTGGAACTCCATTAAAAAGTAGCCTATCCTATTACTCGTGTTATAAGGAGAAAATGAAATCCCACCAAAAACATTCTGTAAAAAACTAGCCAAGTCTCGATGGAGCTGCTTGTTTATCTCTAAAAAGTAATGAAATCTAGACAAAGTCGTGCCAAGTCTAAGGTTCCTTACTGCGATTTCTTTATTATTATAGTTAATGTTGTGTGACTTGGCCGTTGAAGGGTACACAAGGGTACAAAACCAGGTGCTCCATGACACCATTGCACCAATCTGTCGCCAGAACCGCTACCCATTGACGATGGAAAATTGCCACTTGGAAGACGTTGATTCAATAACCAGTCAATTGTAGGCTTGATAAAGCTGCGTATTTCATTAATACTTATGTATGGGCGAGCCTGAAACAAACCCTTCTTTTTGGTGCAATGGCAGATTGGTGCAATGGTGTCATGGAGCACCTGGTTTTGTACCCTTGTGTACCCTTCAACGGCCAAGTCACACAACATTAACTATAATAATAAAGAAATCGCAGTAAGGAACCTTAGACTTGGCACGACTTTGTCTAGATTTCATTACTTTTTAGAGATAAACAAGCAGCTCCATCGAGACTTGGCTAGTTTTTTACAGAATGTTTTTGGTGGGATTTCACTTCTTTTTGTAGTGAAAGCGTTGCGAGACTTGCACCTTTTTACATGTAATGTTTTTGATGGGATCTCATCTCTTTTTGTAGGCAGTCCTTCTTTTCGGGTACTCATACCCATACTATGTATACACATATCATAACTAAACATATCTTCATTCATACTCACATCGTACATCGTAGTGTACCTTTACTTTACTTTACCTACTATTTGTAGGAACTGCAACAGTAACTTTGTAATATCATATATTTATATGGGATTACAAACTTACTTATGCAGTTCTTAGATCTTTAAAACGTGACTGATATTGCAATATTTTTAGGTTTTCCCTTTATGTGGCCATTAAACCCTAACTCTGTACCAAATTTCAGCTCTCTGAGTTTATGGGAAGTACTAGTTCTTTTCTGATGATCATGAGTGAGTTTCATAAATGCGAAACTTTGCTTTCGCTTAACTTCGGAACTAAATGACCTACAGACTTGAAATTTTGGATTTTAAGTATGTGATTATAGCTTACTAGATGACCAAAATTTCTGCGTTCTGGTCTTATCCAGAGGTTCTCAAATAGGGGCCTGAAAATGCGGCGAAATGGTTCCAGTAAAGGATGGTACGGCAGTGCTTGCTTCGCGCTCGACTTGGCGGGGGCACTGCCGTGCCCCCCGATACAGAGACTTGTCCAACTTAAGTGGCACATTGATTGATTGTATAACCGATATCCCTTGGGGCAGAATCGTTGGCCTGGGGCCTTACCATGACGTCTTCAATTCTTCATTGTGATTTTGTTTAGAATCTAAACTGAATTGCAGGGACGGACTTATGCGACTTATACCGGGTGTGGTCTGTAATATGAGCAAAATTAAACTGTAGGCTGTACTTCTTATACTGACCAACATTTGTTCAGCGACTTTTAAAAATAACTTGTGGTTTGATTTTTAATACACTTTAAAGTTTATTCTAAGACGCAATGTATTGCGAATTCTGTTATGTTTAAGGCGTGACAAGCAACGTCAATCACAATGATATGGCGTGGCGATGGCGTCCATTGATGATAATATTTATTTTGTATGAAAAATAGGGAGTCTAAATAAATACTTCATAATTTTTAAAAGTTGTTGAACAAAAGTGTCACCGTTTGAGGAGTACAATCTATGTTTTAATTATTTGCTCATGTTACAGGCCACACCCGGTATAGGTAAGTCTTTTAGCAATTCAATTTAGGTCCTAAACAGACTCGCAAATAAGGACATCATGGTAAGGCCCCTGATACAATACCTGGTCTGGAGACCTGCGAGAGAGAGAGATGACAGTCATACATCGACAAACGCCTAATGAAAAGAAGAATTGTATCGGAATGACATTATCCTACAAAAAGTTACGTCACTATTTTCGATTGGATATACTCATTATTGCTGGTTGTGCTTCTCTGGTTGGCACCTACAAATTGGAGCCTGAAAAGACTAAACTATAGAAGTTTTAATTCTTGGGGCATTCCAGGAAAGTGTCGAGTAGGTGACGCTATTTGTATAAGTCTAAGATACTGATATATGGCATGATAACGTTTGATAAACTTAGCTTTTAATTCAACGGTATAAATACAGATTTCTGCAGGTTATTAAGGTAGCTGCCATACGCGTCACGGCCCCGATAAAGTAGACCTTTTTGTGGAATAAGGGGCATTTCTGTATACTATCTCCAAAATGCCAGTGCTGGAGTGTTCGTCATTAAATCGGTTCAGCAGAGGTAAAATTTCTGTAACACGAAACCAACTCAATAACGTCTGCCCTTTATACCTATATTAAACAGAACGACTCGAAAATCCATGTAATCCGAGCTGCCGTTTCCTTTCATTTACTCCAAATTGATGTATCGCGACAGTTTCCCTTGACTCGAAAACCATTGCCGTCCCTGTATAGAGTTGCAGAAAAGTTTGACTGGAAAGAGAGTCAATGGATCGGCAGTAATGTTTGTTCTTTGTGATAATAATTCGTCGAAAAAGGTTGCTATTTCCAACTTTTACTGAGCAGGTTGTTTCTAGCGATCCAGTATAAGATGTGATCTCATAAAAATAGTCGCTCTCAGTAGTCTGGGTCCAGTATTTAAATTTGTAACAATAAAATTACCATCTTTAAAGTCAAATGTGTGATGGAAGGGACTAGGCAAAGGTCGTGAACTCTTCGAGTAGGTAACACATACAGATTTTGATTAATAAGGACTTTTCATGAAAACAGCCATGGCTAATGAATAATAATGAATTTCGTTTAACGACATCAAGTATCAACAGTCTAAGGCCTGCAGTTTTTCAGATACTTCAATATAATTTTGGCCTACATCTCTCACATTTGTTTGTTGTCGATTTTTTTTTCATCAGATTTCGATAAAATTTGGTGGATAGATTATAAAACTGCCAGGCAGTGGGACACTTCCCACTGCTGGGCAAAGGCCTCTCCCCTTGATTTCCACGACTACCGTTATTGAGCTTTTTCCGGCCATTAATGGTGTCTAAGTCGGGTGTCATTCTGAATCCCTAAAAACGTTTGTCCTAAAGTCACTTGCCCTAACTGGTTTGTCCTAATGGGCACATGCCCTAATGATCAATTGTCATGACGATTATCTTCCATAATGTAAAGTTCTGAAAAATGGTTAGGTTTTAGAACTTGCTGCCTCAAAAGTGGGTTAGGTTAGGGTTGGAACTGCGACCCTCGCAAAAAAGAAAATATGCTTAATAACATTAGGATAAGTAATCAATATTTAGGGAAACCAAAATTAGGACAACTGATCATTATGACAAACAATATTAGGTAATGCAAAGATAGGTGAAAATACTTTAGGGATTCAGATATAGATCCGTCTATGTCGGCCCGCCATCTCCGTCTGGGCCTGCCGCGTCCGCGCTTATTTTGCGACAAAAAAACACGACAACAATAATGAAATCGGTCCATTTTTATGGCCATTAGCTGTAAAGCAATGGGAACACCAAAGTTAAGAGCCGAAGGTTTCCGTGTCAATGCCGATTTATTAAATACCTCATAAATCTTTTTATCCCTGTCGCCAGTTACTCTCTTTGTTTGCCGGTATAATATTTGAACTTTAACTTGTTAACTCCATCCATTTGTTGAGCATCGCGACGGTGACTTCATATTGAAGTTGAGGGATTTCTTAAGTTGAAGTGGGATTAACCGAAAGTATTATTCTCAGTCTGGGAAATCTGAGAATATTTTGCAGATATACATCTAATATAATAATTAATTTTATAACAAAACGCGTCTGTTACGATTAGTACAGATATGACCGCTAGGTGGCGCAAGCGCCACGCGCGGCTTATGGCTAACCACCAAAATTGGTGTGGGACGGATGTACTTGTAGCTACTTCTTGCGACGCGAAGAAATCGCGGAGTGAGCCACGCCTAACTAAAGGCAAAATATTTATATTGAATTTATTAAATAACCAAATTAAAACCTTAAAAAATAATCCATTATTAAATAACCAAAACAAAATCTTAAAAATAATCCAGCTCATATGTAAGATATCTGCAACTCAGGATTCGTCAGGCGGCTACAAATGCAAATCAGCAACTTACTTTGTCCCAAAAACAATGCTGATATCCGCTACAAGCTTCGTCATTTCTAAAATTATAATAAAATAAAATACTTATCCTTCAGGAATCCTACCTGCAGCGTTGGCAAAATATTGTTAGTGCAAATGTATACAGTTGTGTCTATTTTCACAATGAAATGGAATATAAAACGATTGAGTATACAACCAAGCAAACAATAAACAAAGGAAATCGCGACATTTTTCTAAGACGTACTTACATAAACGAGTAGGTACAAGCCAAACAGCTAAAGGGTACAAGTATGAAGTTAAAGCAAATAGTCGTGACTCGAGTTTTAAGCTGATTTTCCAGCAAAGATAGGTTAAGCTATGACGCTAAGACCGCAAAAACCGTTTGCAGTGAAAACGCGTTTTCCCTAATTGAAACGCGTTCTCACTAGTTAAAACTAGTTATCGACTCGGTAATGATTGTAGTTATACGTTATACGGATTCTAATGTCCGAAATAGATGCCTTATTTATTATTCTTTTACCTAGGGGTTTTTATTTTAGTTAAAACTAGCTTTCGCAAAGTACTTCGGTGAAAACTAGTTTTGACTAAATTGACACAGGGCCCGATTCGGATTTTGAAATAGACATCTATTAGATATCTTTTAGACATCACCAAGATACGATAACGATATGTTTAAGATCCAACCTGTCAAATTTGACATTTGCGCGATTCTGGAGATACTCTTGAACGATTTCCACAGGATATGACTTATAGATCCAATTCACATCTAATATATATCTTACTCTATCTAACGTAAAAGTGACATTGGTTGCCCGAATTGCGCTTCAAAAGAGAACTAGTTGATATCTAAACTATAACGTATCTAGAATGGATGTAGTACGTGTCGTCTCTTGTGAATATCTTGAAGTTCGAATACGGCAGACAGAATTGCCTACCCCTTCCATTTATAAAGTGGGTATACACTTTGGCAACTGTGTGTCCTGAACATATCGCTCACGCTTTGCTACTAGAAAAACCTTATACCTAGTATACCTACGTCGTGGAAATAAAACCTAAACATTTTTCTTTTGTTATCTCTTGTCTCGTACATTCGTGCAAGACTAGAGAAAGAGAAAACTCAATGCATAAAACAGGAGGTTGGATTTACTGTCGTATGATTTTTATGTGGAATGTATGGCGCGATGGATACAGGGTAGCCCAACAATAAAATACACAACACATAGACATACACATGCACATACATAACACATAGACATGTACTTACCTACCTAAGACCTAGTGTATAAATTGTCTATGTACCTACCTTATTCGACATGTAAAATATTATGTTTTATAGATAGAATACTCTTTATTGGCACACCTCAGTAAAAAGATACAAAAGAAAAATACAATTGATTAAATGTAGAGGCAGACAACAGGCGGTCTTATCGCTAAACAGCGATCTCTTCCAGACAACCTTTGGGTAGCGGAAACAGAGAAGTACTTAATCAAAAAGTAGGTGTTGCAAAGAGAACATTATGGAGCCTACGTTCACACACACAATCACATTGAATAAACATACACATATACGAAATACAAATAGACATACATAAACATACATATATATATATATATAAAATAACCGGGATATAACTAAAAATAAGACAGCAATGTTTTATGAATAAATAATGAATGAATGAATGAATGGACATAGATTTTTTGGTTATGTTTTTCTTACTCATACGTCTTACAAAAGGTCATAAAGGAATGTTTCGCGGGGTGGACTAGTATGGATACAGGGTGGCCCAAAAACACGTTGACAAAGATTTTTGGAAATCATTTTATTACTTACACGTCTACATCGAAAATAAATCATACGTAGGGGAATGGCTGTAGTTGATAATATCATCCCCCTAGTTTGACACAATTTGTTATATATTAACCTCGTGCCGCCCACCATACAAAATTATAGCCAAGGAAGTTAGAATCTTGTTGTATTTTCAATTGGGTTGAATTTCATTTGTTCGAAAATTTTACGAGATAAATGAAATGCTACCTACTTTGTTATTAATTAAGGTCGACATTCCATCGAATCTGAGTGTACATCCTAATGTACATCGGGCGGCACGAGGTTAAAAAACAAATTGTGTCAAAATATTTTCAATTATGCCCCTACGTTTGATTTTTTTTTTAAATTATTATAAGAAATCGGTTTTTGCTCCTAATTTTTACAATAATCAACAAATCGAAAAAATCAAACGTAGGGGCATAGCCATGGTTAATCTGGATCCAGTGAGGAAAATGAGGAAATTCGAATTTGTCACAGTCATCCTTCAGACTGAGAATAGTCGCGCTGCATAATTTTACTCCCGCCATGCATAATTTTACTCCATGTTCGAGTCGGAAGTGCGTTTGTGTGACGTCCGTGTCTTTGAACGGATTGGTCCGTTCACGGCACGGGACTTCGCTCACCTCGTCCCGCGCACCCCGCATTTTTGGCACCATCGGTTGCATGAAATAATTTCTCTAAACTCGGTCTAGAAGATTCCTAGTCTATGATGTAAGTATACCTAGCACGCATTTGACGCAATACATAGTCGAAGGTGCGATAATAGGGTTGGACCTTTAAGCGGGACCCGTAGGATAATTTAATCTGCTCGTTTCGTTTAGACGCGTAGCTCTGGCTTAGGGTTACCACTGAACTGCGTCAGAACACAGCCGGAATAGGAACACATTTTATCAATATAACACTTTAAACTCTCGCGTTTTGTACACATATTTAATTACACAAACGGGTCTACCGCGATATAATTTCATTGTTAAAATTTCATTGTTGTTGTTGTTGTTGTTGTTGTTGTTGTGTTGTTGTAGCTGAAACGTCGGAATTAAAGGTAAAAACAATGAAATTATATCGCGGCAGACCCGTTTGTGTAATTAAACACATTTTTTCGTATGGATTTTACCTGGTTTAAATATTTGTCCCTGTGTTATGGATTTCTATTTCTTTAATATATTTATCGTTGTTTAGTACTCACAGCACAATCTTTATTGAGCTTTCTGTGGGGCTAGGTCGAATTGTGAAAGGTGGTCTCGTCATCATCATTCTCTTGCCCTTATCTCATTCACTTGGGGTCGGCGCAGCATGTCTTTTTCTTCCATACCTCTCTCTCGCCCGTCACCTCATCATTCACTTGCGTTCGTTTCATATCATCTCTCACACAGTCCATCCACCATCCTCGGTTACCCTCTCCCGTTACTTCCCTCCACATTCATTCGTAATACCTTTCTCGTCACATGACTTTCATCCCTCCGCATCACATGCCCGTACCACGCATGGCGATTCGCTCTTCCTTTTTCTACTGTGAAAGGTGGTCTCGTAATAAGTATTTATTTATTTATTATCAGCCCAGTGTCTTACCTGAAAGTTGGATGCAGGGATTGTCACAAATACAGGGTGCTTCCTGTAACAGGAGCAATAAATTAGACTAAAGGCTGTAGGTACTCCTCAAACTGACCAACATTTGTTCAGCAACATTTAAAAATTATAAACCCTTAAGACTTCCTCTTTTTCATACAAAATAAATATTGCCTTCGATATAAGCTGACATCAGTGTGATTGACGTTACTTGTCACGCTTTTAACATAACAAAATTTGCAATACATTGCGTCTTAGAATAAACTTTAAAGTGTAATAAAAATCAAAACATGAGTTATTTTCAAAAGTTGCTGAACAAATGTTGGTCAGTTTGAGGAGTACAGCCTACAGTTTAATTTATTGCTCCTGTTACAGAAAACACACTGTATAACCCCAGAACTTTTGATATCTAGCAAGTGGTAACCCTAGTTTTGTTGCCCGAAACGTCAATCCGTCATATTACAGCGGCTTATGGTGTTACAGGGTCTTTAGGAAACAATTGGGGAGTGTTTTCGTTGAATGACATATGCTTTTATAATGTAAATAATAATGGGTATCAACAGCCTTTTACAGTCACCATCAGATACAACGGAGCGGCTGAAGTGCTTAAAAATATCTGAACACCTCTAACGCCTCGAAAATAAAGGCGTGTTCAGATATTTGTGAGCACGTGGGCCCTCCTATATTATCTGACGGTGACGGTATATCTATGTCCCACTGCTGGGCATAAGCCTTCATTAAAATTTGGGGCTTTGGCTTACATTCCCTATGCTAGCCAAATGCGGATGGGGGCATAAACAGATTTTATTCAGCAGTTTTGTTTCATTTTAGGGTTCCGTACCCAAAGGGTAAAACGGGACCCTCTTACTAAGACTTCGCTGTCCGTCCGTCCGTCTGTCCGTCTGTCTGTCACCAGGCTGTATCTCACGAACCGTGATAGCTAGACAGTTGAAATTTTCACAGATGATGTATTTCTGTTGCCGCTATAAAAACAAATACTAAAAACAGAATAAAATAAAGATTTAAGTGGGGCTGCCATACAGCAAACGTGATTTTTGACCAAAGTTAAGCAACGTCGGGCGTGGTCAGTACTTGGATGGGTGACCGTTTTCTTTTTGCATTTTTTCCGTTTTTTTTTTGGTACGGTACGGAACCGTTCGTGCGCGCACTTGCCCGGTTTTTTAAAAATAAAGGAATGTCTCCTTAATTTTACTTAAGTAAAATAAGCCAGCTTGAGGATTTAAGGTAGTTTCCCTCCAGGGCCCGACTTATCTTTCCACACTGTATATCTCAAACTGAAATAAATAAATAATTTAATTTGTTCTAATACTTCTAATAGTATGAAATAATATCTCAAAGGTATCTAGATCTTGTCTGATCTTGTCCTCATACTGTTAGTCTTGTCCCGAGCAAAATAAAGTATGTTAGTCTTACCCCACCTTACCTTATATTTAATTAACGATAGAGATTGCACCTTGAAGCTAAATTGCTACATAACAAAGTAAAACGTTAATCCCACTGCAATTACAAGTTTGTATTAATTTGTTGTTCTTGTTTGTATAATTCACAAAAGTAATTGTGAATTCGAAAATAATATGCAAAATATTTCCCTCAAGCGAAGCACTTTTTAAACAAAAACCTTGGAAAACATCTGAACTGCGGACAATACCGCATATCTCGGCGAGTGGCTGCCGCTGACAGTTTTAATTAATTAATGCCTTTCGATAAAATGCGCCTTAAATACGTAGTTAAAACCGATAATGTTGACGAAGGTTACGAGGTAATGTTGAATTTTATTCGGGTCGAAACGGCGGCGGAAATAAATCTTGACTATCTGGTCATACTGATCCGAATAACTTTTACTATAGATTTGACTGTGTGATTGTAGTAAAAACGCTTACCTAAATACTAGTGGTAAGCGATTTGAGCGTGCAGAGGTCACATACAGACAGAAAGAAGACAGTTACTAGTATCTGCCCGCGATGATGACCAGTACGGTTACCATCAGTTTGTCGCTGACATAAACGCCGTCGAGAACGTAATTTACTTTCTATACATCACGTTTGCACTAATATGCGAGTGCGAGCTAGATGTATAGTAAGTAAATTTCGTTCTCGACGGCGTTTATGTCAGTGACAAACTGATGGTAACCGTAATTGATGATTGATAACAACTATCCTATGTCCTTTCCCGGGCCCCTAATACCCTGCATAATTTGTACCAAAAATGTAACCTACAAGATATTGCAAAAAATACACTCTTTTTGGCCAGTCGTGTAAATATTCACGTTCCAAACGCTCCTTTATGCGAATTGTCACTACCAGCCTTCGTCATATTTTGTTTAAATTAAATAAAAAGCTCTCCATGTTTAGCTATGTTTAGCTACCTCGATAATCTTCTTAGAGGATTACAGGTTTTGTCATGTTTCTATTTTAAACTCGAGGCCAGACCGTTTCTGTTTTTAATTTTCTATATGTTTTCCATCTAATTTTGATACGAATATGAACGTGAGCACCAATATGCGCTGGCGTTCACGCTGATTGGTGCTGACGATATGCAATCAGATGCCTATAGCGAAACACGAAAATCGTTATTTTGTTATCGGCCTCTATGTATAAGTACAGTGTAAGTGTATGGACCAAGGTCTGAAATAATAGTACATTACTACAGAGGCCGGGACGAAAGGGGTTGCCGGCCGAAGACATATAGACCGGATAGCTCTGAGCGCGGGCAACCCCATTTCCCGCCGAGGTATGTATAGTGCTTTTCTCAAACATGCAATGAAATAAATAAAATAAAAAATCCACGAAACCCAAGTTTTATTTATAGAAAAAACTAAAAGTAAACTACACCCAAAATATAACCAACACGTACCTATATCATTATCACGCGTATGTTTTACACGAGTCGTGTATTTTTACTACCCGTATATTTTCATGTATCTTTGATTTTTTCGCCTTGTATCCGTCTGACTGTCGCTTTCGTCACATAAGTTTACATAGTCTTTTATGTTGATATCATGTTTCACATACATCGTTGCTTTATGCATGGAGTAAATAAGTATAATTTCCACAGTGTTGACGAATTTGCAGTTACATTCATTTAAAATATGCCACAAAACTGTTTCTAATAAACTGTAAGCCATTTTTCTTAGTTTCTCAAATAATAAAATTGCCATAAGCAACCATATACATACTTCATCTTTGACTTGGCGGCAGAGGCAGCAAGTTATTTAAAATCAATTCTGCTTACGCTGCCAATTCCAACACCTACGATTACAATATTAATTTCATTATTTCGTCGGAACTCATAGTAAAGTAAAAAAATCAACAACGCACCATAAATCCAATAAAACAGAATGAAATTTTTTCAACTTTACCTCCATAACAATTAAAAAAAAATAACTACGCGTGTTTGAGTAGACCTTTTTACCGCTAACGTTTAGATGAAATATTTTAAATGTTTTTATTTGTGTAGTTAAATTTATAATTTAAAATGATAGAATTTGATTAATAATGTATTATTTATTAAGTTCATGTTGATTTTATACAAATAAAACTGCAAATTATAGCAAACATTGTTTTTTGTTTTTTTTTATAGGCGTAGTGTGAAACGAACCCCATCCTGAACTCTACTTATCTAGACGATGACGGCCCAAAAATACCCCAACATTCACCTCTAAATTAAAACACTTGAAAGTTTCCCTAAATTGAATACTTACCATAATTGAAGATCCTAAATCTAACCTTATCAGGACCAAGGCTCCATGCATGTGTGGCTTATCTTACAAACTAAATTGGCCAGGCTTGTGATCAAGTGGTAGGACTCTACACTGTGAAGAGTAGCAACTCAGGTTCTTTAGAGAGAGAGAGGCATATTATTAAAACAACAGAATAGATTTTAAGGCATTTATTAAATGAAAAATTGATTTTATATTATTTTGATTGAGAGGATTTGTTTTTAGTTTGTTTTGTTTTAGTCCCTAAGAAGCTACCTGCCTAGCCTTAATTCCTAAAGCCTCGACCTTGGGTTCGTAACCTACTTCAGCTGGAAAAGTACCCAAAATAAAAACCAGCGAGCCTATCAACGCGATTTGTTTTAAGACGAAACGAAAATCTAAATCTCATACTAAAAGACTAAAATCTCTGAATAAATTCAAAGCTATTTGTACAAAAATTTGCAAAGCTAGGTGTCCCTACTAAAAATGAATATAAACAGAATCAATTCATTTGAATTTCTTTGACGTGAAGGCTTGCAGAAGCGAAGGCTCCATGACCGCATAAACCCTGTAAATTATCTAAGCAGTAGTATTCTGACAGACAATGCCTAAGTTTTACATGCTTCCTTTTACAAATTTTACCCGCAAACAAAACCAGATTAAAGCCCATATATAAATACATACAAATAAATTATAAACTGTTCAAGTTTCAATCATTATTTATAAATGGTTATGAACACAGAATGCAGGAGAGGTTCTCTTACCCCCACAGACTTACGGCTTCGTTCAACTATCCGTTGTTCACCATATCATGAAATCTGAACAGGTTTTTGGCATACTTTTTTACGCCAGGCCTTATTCTTCTTACAAGGCTTCATTCTAATTTTATTCACATTTTATAAATCACTCAATTTTTCTTGAGCAAAAGCACATTATTTTTCATTATTTCAGTATCAAATCTCTTTTAGAATCAAAATTTCCATGTTTAATATCAATAGCACATAATTTCATATTGCCATAGTTGAAGCTTTTTTATTTAATATCACTCTATTTTAAAGAAGATCATAGAAAACAATTCATTTGCTCAAAAGTTATTTGGAAGAGATTCACCTTTATGTTATTTTTCCTGTTTTGTTTTGATTTTTGTACAATAAAGTGTTTTTCTACTACTACTACAATAAAATTCGCATTGCCAAAATATTCTAAAGTAAAGACCAGTATTAAGTTTTTCAAATTAAAAGAAAACACAACTTTATGAATTTATAAACACTCACCCGGAGAATTGAAGGCTTCTATGAAGTGGGTAGCTCAGGATTCCCTGGCCCCGCTCTGATGCTCGGCTACCTGGCCCTTGTAGCTCTGCAAGCAGCTCCCGTAGCCCGAAGTTGTTCGGAGAATGCCCGCTAGGGCTCAGCTGATGTCTCTAGGGCTCCTCTGGACTCCAGAGGCTCCGCCGTAGGTCTTCGGTGACTCCACTTCGCTGATGGTCTTCTGTCTTCTGTGGCTGGCGTCCCGGGCTGCGCAGGCTCCGCTAGGGCTCCACTTCGGTCCCTGGGGCTTCTCTGGATCTCTTCCTTCTTCTTGGTTCTTCTCCTGGAGCTCTTCTTAGTTTGGCTGCTGTAGACTGAATGAATCTCCTAGGCTTTTGGCCCGTCTATTTATACCCCCTAAATTTTGGTATTATTTTGTTTTGTTCGTAACCATGGTTACAATCGTCGACTTCGTCACCATCGTCACCATCGTCGCCTAAAGTATCTTTGTACTCTTCTAACAACCACAACATGCATTTTTTTTAGCTAGGGAGTGCAAGCAAATTTGAACTTTATATATATGAAATTAAGGTCCATTTTTCAATGACCCCGTATACTGCAAATTTTCCTATGAGAATTGTTTTTCTTACTTTTTACAATAATTGCTAGTTTTCAAGTGATTTTTTAAGCTAAATTGGATGTATTTATTTTTTATCTACGATTTTCAATAAATTTCTTCCATCAAAACTCTATATTTTTGAAGTAATGGACAAAAACAATCTAACATTTTATTTGCATGTTTATGTGGAGTTTTTTAGTATTTCCACTCTTATTTATGGCTAAAACTAATTCTTAAGCTTATAATCTAATTTACTATGGCATTATTTAACAATACAAACACTATTTTCATGTTTTTTTTTACAACTGAACTTTCCTTGCAAAATTCCATTAGTACTAGTAAAAATGTGATCTTTTATTATTTAAATGTCCCATTTTTATATACAATATGCTTTATAAATTGACTAGAATACACTACTCTCATACTTCCAAATCCTCCTGATCTCACATTGGCATACAAAATTAGATTTTCTTGGTCTCTATTCATACATAAATACACTCAAGAATTATATGCAAATTTTAGCTTTTAAGACATTATAAAATTTCAATGCCTTACTTAATTACATTCTACATAAATGAATCATGATATGCTTCTATAGTTTTAACAATTATTAGCAAGAACAGGTTTTCATTTTTCAATTTATTTGCTTATACCATATATGTATATTGAAAATATTTATTTTAATGGATCGACTAATTATTAAATTCCTATGTACCATACACATATAATGACTCATTTTACAATGAAATTATGTATATCAGTTCTCTAGTTTTGTAGTAATTAACAAAATTAAGTTTTTTTTGTATCAAGCGAACACTAATATTGTCATACTTAGCCATAAGTGATGTCTACAATGTCTTATGTAAACCATATATCTTTCTATCAATTTATTTATGTTTACAGTTTATTTAAAACATCTCTACATACAAACAAGCTTATAATTAATTAGTTTAATGATGACAGAGAACATTATTTTTTAATAAATTTATTTTTTCTCAATAATTCCTTTCTATGTAAAAACATCTTTATATGTAACTAAATGCCCATAACTTTGATGAACGAGCACAGAGGTCATCTGTCTCGTTTCAGTTCTCCCTTTCGAAGTTGTTTGACGTGATTAGAACGTCTGTTCTATAAACAGAAAACAATTCGCACCCCAAAATGATAAGGTTATCGATATTTCTCCCACCAAGATGTATTTTCGCCCCATCTGAATAACTACCAATCACAAAGTTGATAGTATCATCAAATAGAGAAAATTATAAGTGTGTTTTGTAAAAATGACCATTACTCAGTAATAACCAGTCAATCCCGAAAAAATTACAAACCTTAACGATTAAATTAAATTCATGAGTCAAAATTATAAAGAGGCCAGAATTTCCACTCTCGGATAAAGTGCACTGGTTGTGAATCAATACATTCTCTAATAGAAACTACTTATGCCCAATCGCCTGGTATCCTTAAGCTAACTTTTCTTAACATACAGATACCACGTCCACGTTGCACGGACTGACGAGGAGACAAGGCAGTCTTCTCCAAGAATGACTATTCCTTTTATTATGTATAACCTCCCACAATAATATTCCCAAGACCCAATAACCAGCTCGCAATTTTTCGCAACCCAACCAGAATTACCTTTCATGGCGTGATGTCCATATCCAATCTAAGGCAAAACAACTAATAAATACTTGAAAGTTCAAATTATCTTTCATTGATTTATCCTGAGACTGATTACAGGTGTGTAAATTAAATTTGCATCATGTAGAGTGTCACATTATCAAAGAAATATACCTAAAACTGGTATCTTTTAAACTAGCCTAACACCAAAATTTCCTTGACAATGATCGTTGTAATCCCTTCACGATCCCCTGTTCCCCCCAGGCCTAATCTCAAATATTCGAAATATCCATAACTTTGTTGATCATATTTTTAAACTTTGTGTCCCTAAACAGAATCTCATTTACACACATAATATACATTCATCGCTTCAGACAACATTCATCAACTCACATAAATCATCTTTGAATCTTGCATACATCGCTTTCGTTGTCTAACACACGGTTCTGTTCAAAAACCCAAAATCATTAAAAACATGATCAGAGTAAATAAAATTTCCTAAACACAAAAAATTCCATTTAATTTATAACTCTCAGAAAAATTATTTTTAAAAGAATCCGTAATTAACTACGTTTTTTTTTTTCTAATTACCATTGTAATAACCACCCTTTAATATTTAAATCCCGCAAAACCCCACAATACAATCATTACAATATCGCATTTACGCAATACTCGCGTCTGAAAACTCGTTTAAATGAAATATTTAAATAAAAGGAAATCGACTACACGAGCTTTCTGAACCCGAAGTATTTTCTATTTCTTAAATAACAATATTTAATAGATATAATTCCTAAAGTGAGTAAAGCTCATAAAAATCTTTTAAAATAACTCAGATTAATTTATTAACAAAATACTTTTATACACCCTACAATCTTTTTACAAAATGCTATTGTGAGTTACGCCAGAATTCTTACTGATAAAATGAGCCAAAATTTTTCGAACTAAGTCCTATATGCGTTAAAGTATTTTAATCACGCAATGAACTTAAGCAATTATAAAATAACTTATAAACCAAGCATTTGCATCACGGCCTGCTTCCAAGTATAATCATGCTAGAATATACACATTGCTGTCCACCATACCGAGTTCCACCAAGGTAAAAACTCAATAAAGTTAGGTTATCTATGAAAAACAAGGACTATAGTCAAATCATCAAATAGTCTGTATGCTTCCATTGACTCCGAAACAAAACCTGTTTGTAATGGCAAATGGATAACACCCAGATTTCTCATCCCATGCATGGAGGCCAATAATTGTTTTGCAAGAATCACAAGATTATTACAATCAAAATATTCCTCAACTCCAGCACTTCGCTACACAAGTGTACGGGGACCAAAGATGATTTATTTTCATAAACACCCAAGGACTGACCCTATAAATTTCATACCAAGTATTCAAAACATACACCCACAACAACATTTCCAAACTCCTACAATATAAAATGCATATGACTGTTTGCAAATCACATGAGCTTGTTACTCTTAAGAATTTCTCCAATTTGCTTACTGAATAATATTAAAACACTATGGTATGTATCAGTAATGCAATCACAATACTTAATAAATGATACATGATTCGCAAAAAGCCAAACTGCACCAGATTATTTACAAATAATTATATATAACCAAATCAGGACAAGCCCACAACAATCTTAATTACACACATTATGCTAATAAATACCAATAAATCCTTTATTGCCCTATCTCAGTTCAACACCACATATTACCTTACATCAAAACACACCACAACTCAAGAACAAATATTGTGTTCTACACATAAATAAATACTTCACTAGGATTCGAACCCATACTATAACAAAAGTTTTACTACAAAATTTACAGTTCTGTACAAAACTTAAACAACTGTTCTATCTCTCAACTACTTAGTAGACTCCCGTCTAATATAGTATTTTAGATAGATTTTTCTCCCTTTATTAATGAACACTCCCTTTATTATTTTATTTCTTCAGGCTATGTGTACTGTAATAGCTAGATCTTCCCAGTTCCATATCATTTCCAATTCCTTATAGCTAGAACAGATGTGCTACTATGTTATAATGAGGTCCGTTCTGAATATAATATTAGCCCTTAACACCTGACTTTCTTTTCTCCCTCTAAATTGAACTGTTTTAAATCCCAGGCTGTCTTCAATTTATTAGTAACTAACCTCTTAATTATGCCGTTGTGTTTAGATTGTATTTCGAAAGCGTATGAAGATAAAATCTGCAACATACTGGTCTGATGGTTTGATAGTATTGTAATTTTTATTGTTTTGTCTACAAATTAAACTTTTTAATCAGTCATTATTTCTAGATTATAATAAAATTCCCTTAAAACGTTTATAGATATTGATTTTGTTTTTATTAGTCATCTTTTGCAATTTTTTATAAGATTTTTGTTCTTCTGACGACTATTTTATAATTTAACAATGTTAACTATACATTAAAACTAAATTAATTTAAAGAAATAAAAATAAAAATTTTAATGTGTCTAAAGTCTGTTTGATTTCAAAATCATGCTATCCCTGTTCAACTCTAATACCAACTCTCAAAATAAAAGAATGAATATAGTTTCCTTGTTCCTTTTTACTGACAAGATTTGGTTGACCCAGTATAAACAAAATATTTAAAAGATGTTACAAAAGAAGTCTTTTTTTTTTCATAGACAATCAATTTTACTTTCAAAATCTGTCGCGCTTTTTTCTAAATTTTCCCGCCATCTCTTCATATTTCTATTAATTGTGCAATTTACTTATAAATACATCTCTGCCAAAGAAGTTCCTCCGGAAGCTCAAGCCCCTGAGGCTCTCCAAGATGACCTTCCTCCTGGAGCTCTGGCCTATGTGGCTCCCGAGGAGAAACATAATTTCTATTCCATTTCCATTTCTAGTCCGGTCAAACTGTACCAATGGAAAGCCATTCCATTAATATAAAAGGTCGGTTCTGGCGCTTTGCCGGCCCTGTCATGGCATGTTCGCTTTGCGCACTTGACTCACTTCTGAAAACAGTGATAAGTTGATAACATAGTTTCGATAATGGAGTCGTCATTTTAGACCTCGAATATCTCAATAAAGATTCATTACTTACAGTCCTTGTAGTAAAATATTCTCAAAGTCATTGCTCTTTACCTTCGCTTCTTCATTTTGCTGTCTTAATCGTTATTATGCAATGCTCATAAAAAATCCAAACTTATGTCTCATTTCTTTCTTGTTTCACAAATTATTATTTTTTTTAGGTTAAAACGGTTAAAAGGTATCCAGAGGGGCTACTATAGAGTATAGACCTTCATATCTCGTCATTGGTCGGCTAAGCTCCAATCAAGTTTCCATTTGTCTAATTGTCCTAAAAGCCTCTATAGACGTTACGACGTAAAATCTTGATAATATTTTTTTTATATGCACATTTTCAAACACAATTTAATATTTTACACTAAATAGAAACGAACGTGGACACACACACACCCACACTCTTATACACTCACACTCGCGAACGAATCTTAATCACTATCACTCACTATTACCACTATTATCACTCACTATTATCACTACACTTTTGTTACAATACATTTTTAGAATTGATGTGATAAACACTCTTCGCGTAATTTTTCCTTATCTATTAATTACAAAATGGTTTTTGTTAGAAGGAGATAGAAACAAATACAAAATCGCACTTATTTTCACACTTATTAAACACCACAAAATCTTGTACAGACGCCATCATTATTATGAGATAGAGTTTTCCTTGTCCCATGTTTATTCTCCTACAATCTTTGTGTCCAATTCAATTATTATTTCCAATAGCGTCCTAAGAATCTTTCTTCTCTTTCTCCCTCTATACATGTCTCTTTCTTGCATACATAAGCATGACAGTGATTAGTATTCATTTTTGACTGCAATAATTTTGCTTTGTTATGATTTACATTTCTCTTCGCAATAAATTCTCCCTTTATGATTTTTTTTCTTCTATGGACTGCTATATAAATTTCCTTTATTGTTTCCTTTTCTTTTATTTATTTTTTCGCCACATAAACACTATATAATACACCACTCGAACAATAATAGTATAAAACCGCACGCAATTTGATGTAAGAACTGTAGAGCCCTTTAATCCAACATAACGAAATAAAACGCAAACGTGAAACAAAACGCAAACGTTTCAACGCCATTTTGTATCTTGTTATCTATGGTACGTTTCCTATTCCATTCTCGCCACTTTAAAACGTCAATTTGAGATTGTATTGACTTCAGTGTGTCCCTTTCTTTTATCGTACTGAAGAAAGAGACGTGACTACATACTACCGAATCTAATTTTGATTTACGTATCGTGATGATATTACCGCTAGAAAATTATGTCCACTCATACAAATGTCAAATGTCGTAATGGAGAAATAAAAAGTTTCTGTTTAAATTAATATTTGTTTAAAGTGTTAAAACGTTTGGGAAAAAACAAGTGAGTATACATTTTAGAGATTGAATATTGCTTAATTTTTAATAAATCCGTATAAATAGTTGTATGTAATTATGCACATTGTTTCTTACCTCCAATGATTGGTTTTTGTTTTGATTCCAGATTCAAATATTATTTACATGACTACAATACGATTTTGCAGCAAACAATGAAGGAAATAGTATCCATTTTACTAGGATAATAATTACAAAATGCAGTCCAAGAAGTTAAAATGACTACAAAATCAAAATTGTGAAAATTACCGGTACGTATTTTCTTTCATTGTAAAACATTATCTAAACCGAGTTATTGTAAATATATTAACTGTTTAACCTCATAAATGAATTCCCATTAATAAACAAGCTTTATTTTATTTCTAACACTCATACTTTTGCCTTTTATAAACTTGTTTTGTTTTTCAGGTTATGCAACCTATGGAAATCTTGATCCGCTAAAGTGTGTCTAAATTGTGCTTCAACTAGCATAGTATGGAACAAATGGAATTTATTTTATGTAAGTACAAAATTATCTATATAATACCTCTTGTAAATAAGTGATTTCTGAGTCAAGAAAACTTCATGATGTCAAATGTTACAAAATAAAACATCTATACATATCTGAAATTATATAGCAAGTAGCAACAAAATACAATATAATTGTACCAAGACCAAGCTGTTAAAAATCAAACGATATTTTAGTATGACAAGATGAACTTTATTGTTCATTATTTTATTAAACCTCATTACCCTATTCTGTTATATGGACTGTTACCCTGTACTATAAATTTCCTACACTAAACTGAATCTACACTCTTTGGTTTTGTACTGATTTAAAACACCTTAATCATTTATTTTACTACATAATTTCAGATCAATAAAAGCTGATAGAACATCCATTCGCCGGCACCTCAAGCTTTCAATCTGAAAATCATTTTGGAGATCCTGTTCTGCGCCAATGATATCAAGCCGTCAACACCCTCTATCAACACGCCAACAACTTTGCGCTGATAACACCTTTCTCCTCGCTCCAACAACATCAAGCTGACAACACCTTTTCGCGTCAATACAAGAGTCAAACATGTAGTCCTATATAATGAAGCAACTACAACAATACAGCTGACGCAGTGTGGCAGGTTCACAGTCTAAAATAATTGAAGCAACCTAGAATGAATAGATACATCTACTGAAGGATAAAGAGAATGTTGCGCTGCTTCTGCTCCATAAATCCTGTCTGTAGTCACGTGACTGCTTTCCTTCTTCAAACCCATTGTAAATCTGCGATTGTAAAATGTGGGAAGTGACTAAGATTTTAGCCCTTCAAGCTACGCCAACATATCATCAAGGTTGACTCTCCACATCTTCCTGATCCAAACCATTTAAACCAAAGACCTGTGAAACTTGGCAAGGTACTGTCGACGCCTGAGCTACAAACAGCTGATCTGAGTTGGAGGGATGCGAAACGCGAGGTAGAAGTGAGGAGAGGAGGAGGATGGTGTTGTCTCACAAAGGTCCGCCGTATCAATGAAGCTCCATAGGACGACAACAACAACAATCTGTGAAATAAAATGCTAACAAACGCTTATCAATGACGCAACGCACCTGTGTTTCAAGTCAGAACAAACGCAGCGACAGAAATGAAGATGAATAAAATGACTTATCTCAAAGAAGAATACTAATATCATAACTAGAATGTTCAGAACTCAAGTTTGATGTAATCCAAAAGGGTATTAAACATTTTTTATTTATATAAATATAAGTTAAAAATAAGCATGTAAGACCGTATGCTCTATTAATGCTATTAAATCTAACTGAACCTAACATGCATACATACATTCTTACATTTTTTGTAATTACTAAATTTGAACTAGTAAATAACTGCCCTTATGCTATGTATATAACCAGGAAATGGCAGAAAATTACTAACTGAATTCCCCCTATAAACTGTATATTTGAAATCTTTATTTCCAAACTTATTACTCTAGTTTTATGTCATCTGTTAACCAAATACTGAAACCAATTAACTCAAACAATAAACACTAATTTAATTTATTTTTCTGATTTCAGAATGTATTGATCAACAAGGCTGCAAAGGAGCAAACTCGTCTGTTCCAGTATGACCAGCCTAAGGTCTACTGACTCGATACTACTACAAAATGTCAAATCTACAGACTACTAAAGAAGAATTTATTTTATATGTTAAGCAATTAATGATGTCTGTAATATGTGACTGAAATTTGTTTTCTGAACATCAATAAAAACGATATTTTGCATTATTCCAATCCCTATACATTATAATTTTGTGTGCTAGCCTTGATAACTGACTGGCATTATAATAATCAAAGCCTGTAACTTTACAAATACTAACTTTTCCAACCTTTGTAATACTTCCACATTATGTATCTAGATTTTACTAAATAACTGAATAAAACTGATCTAAATGTGGCAAATGTGATAACATTTACTGATTATTTGCCAATTAAATAAATAATGCTCAAGACTAGTTTACAAAATTATCATTACCCAGTATGAAACGTGGTTCCCAATATATCTATCTGTCCATAGACATGTTCATGAATATCCTAAATATGGCTGAACAAATTTTGATAAGACTGGCCTAAAAATAATTCTTTAGCAAAGTTTAGATATAACAAAGTTCATGCATGAAGCATAGAGCAGCACAGAAGTGCGCGTCAATAAGCAGGGCTCATTGATGTGAAGCATAAATAAATGTGGAGTTTGAATGGCCAATGCAGCCCATAAAATGGCATTATGTTTCCAATGCAGACCCCTATAAATTAGAGCAAATTCAAGGCAATTACCAGCTCGCTAGACCGTATTGCAATTCTGTTTTTTTTTCAAAATTCCCGCTTGTATAGAAATTGAATGTAAAACGCATATAATGTTTGTATCTAAATAAATGAATATCACTTTTAAGTAGTTAATTACTTTAAATTATTTAAACTGAAAATGCCGATGCTGAAAATAAATTCAATTGCAAAAAGTAATTGATACATGAACGAACTTTAACCTAAAATTCAGTTGTCATTTTTACCGCTAAATTGCATTCGATTGCAAAGTTGTTTTTTGTTTAGTTTAATAGTAAATAAACTCTTAAATATCGTACAAATCGTGAGTGAAAGTAATTATACTGACTAAATGGAAATGCAGTGCTAGTTAAGTGCTGTGCAAAGTGTAAAGTGAGGAAAAAGTTATGTGTTTAAAGTCATCAACAAGTAGGTACAAAATAGTCAAATTTAACTTTTCTCCTTCCCAATAGCTTCAATAACACACCTCTCATTCTCTCTCCGTTAACACGAACAACAACTGAAGCCACATATCACATAAAGCCAAGGACCCAATAATACTGAAAATAACCTAATCATAACACCCATATAACACCGGTAAAACCCCTTATTTTGGTCACGGGCACCAACTGAAACGAACCCCATCCTGAACTCTACTTATCTAGACGATGACGGCCCAAAAATACCCCAACATTCACCTCTAAATTAAAACACTTGAAAGTTTCCCTAAATTGAATACTTACCATAATTGAAGATCCTAAATCTAACCTTATCAGGACCAAGGCTCCATGCATGTGTGGCTTATCTTACAAACTAAATTGGCCAGGCTTGTGATCAAGTGGTAGGACTCTACACTGTGAAGAGTAGCAACTCAGGTTCTTTAGAGAGAGAGAGGCATATTATTAAAACAACAGAATAGATTTTAAGGCATTTATTAAATGAAAAATTGATTTTATATTATTTTGATTGAGAGGATTTGTTTTTAGTTTGTTTTGTTTTAGTCCCTAAGAAGCTACCTGCCTAGCCTTAATTCCTAAAGCCTCGACCTTGGGTTCGTAACCTACTTCAGCTGGAAAAGTACCCAAAATAAAAACCAGCGAGCCTATCAACGCGATTTGTTTTAAGACGAAACGAAAATCTAAATCTCATACTAAAAGACTAAAATCTCTGAATAAATTCAAAGCTATTTGTACAAAAATTTGCAAAGCTAGGTGTCCCTACTAAAAATGAATATAAACAGAATCAATTCATTTGAATTTCTTTGACGTGAAGGCTTGCAGAAGCGAAGGCTCCATGACCGCATAAACCCTGTAAATTATCTAAGCAGTAGTATTCTGACAGACAATGCCTAAGTTTTACATGCTTCCTTTTACAAATTTTACCCGCAAACAAAACCAGATTAAAGCCCATATATAAATACATACAAATAAATTATAAACTGTTCAAGTTTCAATCATTATTTATAAATGGTTATGAACACAGAATGCAGGAGAGGTTCTCTTACCCCCACAGACTTACGGCTTCGTTCAACTATCCGTTGTTCACCATATCATGAAATCTGAACAGGTTTTTGGCATACTTTTTTACGCCAGGCCTTATTCTTCTTACAAGGCTTCATTCTAATTTTATTCACATTTTATAAATCACTCAATTTTTCTTGAGCAAAAGCACATTATTTTTCATTATTTCAGTATCAAATCTCTTTTAGAATCAAAATTTCCATGTTTAATATCAATAGCACATAATTTCATATTGCCATAGTTGAAGCTTTTTTATTTAATATCACTCTATTTTAAAGAAGATCATAGAAAACAATTCATTTGCTCAAAAGTTATTTGGAAGAGATTCACCTTTATGTTATTTTTCCTGTTTTGTTTTGATTTTTGTACAATAAAGTGTTTTTCTACTACTACTACAATAAAATTCGCATTGCCAAAATATTCTAAAGTAAAGACCAGTATTAAGTTTTTCAAATTAAAAGAAAACACAACTTTATGAATTTATAAACACTCACCCGGAGAATTGAAGGCTTCTATGAAGTGGGTAGCTCAGGATTCCCTGGCCCCGCTCTGATGCTCGGCTACCTGGCCCTTGTAGCTCTGCAAGCAGCTCCCGTAGCCCGAAGTTGTTCGGAGAATGCCCGCTAGGGCTCAGCTGATGTCTCTAGGGCTCCTCTGGACTCCAGAGGCTCCGCCGTAGGTCTTCGGTGACTCCACTTCGCTGATGGTCTTCTGTCTTCTGTGGCTGGCGTCCCGGGCTGCGCAGGCTCCGCTAGGGCTCCACTTCGGTCCCTGGGGCTTCTCTGGATCTCTTCCTTCTTCTTGGTTCTTCTCCTGGAGCTCTTCTTAGTTTGGCTGCTGTAGACTGAATGAATCTCCTAGGCTTTTGGCCCGTCTATTTATACCCCCTAAATTTTGGTATTATTTTGTTTTGTTCGTAACCATGGTTACAATCGTCGACTTCGTCACCATCGTCACCATCGTCGCCTAAAGTATCTTTGTACTCTTCTAACAACCACAACATGCATTTTTTTTAGCTAGGGAGTGCAAGCAAATTTGAACTTTATATATATGAAATTAAGGTCCATTTTTCAATGACCCCGTATACTGCAAATTTTCCTATGAGAATTGTTTTTCTTACTTTTTACAATAATTGCTAGTTTTCAAGTGATTTTTTAAGCTAAATTGGATGTATTTATTTTTTATCTACGATTTTCAATAAATTTCTTCCATCAAAACTCTATATTTTTGAAGTAATGGACAAAAACAATCTAACATTTTATTTGCATGTTTATGTGGAGTTTTTTAGTATTTCCACTCTTATTTATGGCTAAAACTAATTCTTAAGCTTATAATCTAATTTACTATGGCATTATTTAACAATACAAACACTATTTTCATGTTTTTTTTTACAACTGAACTTTCCTTGCAAAATTCCATTAGTACTAGTAAAAATGTGATCTTTTATTATTTAAATGTCCCATTTTTATATACAATATGCTTTATAAATTGACTAGAATACACTACTCTCATACTTCCAAATCCTCCTGATCTCACATTGGCATACAAAATTAGATTTTCTTGGTCTCTATTCATACATAAATACACTCAAGAATTATATGCAAATTTTAGCTTTTAAGACATTATAAAATTTCAATGCCTTACTTAATTACATTCTACATAAATGAATCATGATATGCTTCTATAGTTTTAACAATTATTAGCAAGAACAGGTTTTCATTTTTCAATTTATTTGCTTATACCATATATGTATATTGAAAATATTTATTTTAATGGATCGACTAATTATTAAATTCCTATGTACCATACACATATAATGACTCATTTTACAATGAAATTATGTATATCAGTTCTCTAGTTTTGTAGTAATTAACAAAATTAAGTTTTTTTTGTATCAAGCGAACACTAATATTGTCATACTTAGCCATAAGTGATGTCTACAATGTCTTATGTAAACCATATATCTTTCTATCAATTTATTTATGTTTACAGTTTATTTAAAACATCTCTACATACAAACAAGCTTATAATTAATTAGTTTAATGATGACAGAGAACATTATTTTTTAATAAATTTATTTTTTCTCAATAATTCCTTTCTATGTAAAAACATCTTTATATGTAACTAAATGCCCATAACTTTGATGAACGAGCACAGAGGTCATCTGTCTCGTTTCAAGTGGCAGTGTCATTACGAACCATAAAGCAAATACAGCCTCTATTTTTTTTATGGATGAATGCCACGATGCTGTGTCACAAATATCTGTGAAATGAAAATTAAAAAAGAGGACTTTGCCAGCCTAGGCCTGCAAGATTTGTATGAAATTCCATTAACGACCTTTTGTCCTAGCCGCACCTGAAACGTCATACTTCGCAGCCTATTACAATGAACATAACATCAATATTTCATTGCATGTTTGAGAAAAATATTTTTTTTGTATAGCTCGAATATACAAGAATGATAGAGAACGTGATGATAACGAAAATTCGATTTTCGTTTTTCGCGGTAGGCTGTGATGATGGCTCCTCTACACGATGGGCCAACGCCGGCCACTCCAAGGGACGCATTTATGCGTTAGAGGGAGCAAGTGATATTGCTATCTCATTCTATCGCATGGCTGCGTCCCTTGGAGTGGCCGGCGTTGGCCCATCGTGTAGAGGAGCCATAACAAAACTCTAGGTTCTATCAAAATGCCGAATCCTACACCAAGTCAGACGACGCAACGGAGCCACGCTGTTACGTCGTCACCCAAATCTAATGTTTAATTTGTCTTTCTTTGGTTTTTATTTGTTTTTAGTTGTAGTTTCTTTGTATTGTATTTTTTTTTGTAGTTTCACAGTGCCTTGGTTTTACAGTAATGCTGTGTTACTTATTTGACTAATAAAATAAAATAAAAAATAAAATAAAATGAGATAAAAATGTGTCAAATTGTTAAAACAGAATCAGCCCCCTGTCTTGTTTTATTTCTCGTACATTTTAAGTTTTCCGGAGCTGTCGAGGACAGGCGGCCTTCGGCTTTTATTATATTGCTTTAAATGTCGTACAAACAGCAATACTCTGTCCATCTTGGACCTTATGCCTTTAGTAATAGGGTTTACGAACTGCCAGTTAACAGTGTGGGCGATGGTACCTACGCCAGCCTCTCCGCTATTTAATAATTTTCAAACAGTGGGTTTAATACTTTATTCTCATAATATTAAATTACATAAATTTAAATTACTAAAAGACATAAACAGGAATATAAAACTAAAACTAACTACAGTTAAAATAACTAAAACTAAAAATTAAAAATACCTATCACAATTTGGTGCCTTCGGGAGGGTGCCCAACGCGCAGGCAGCGTTCCCGCGCTGGATTGCGATGGCAATTCTCTGCGCGAGAAAGCTGCCCGCGCGGGGGTCACCGTTGCCTCTCAGCCTTTTCCCGAGCGCCTTGTTGAGCAACTATTTATTTAATGTGCAACTTCCTTTTTTACGCATATGCTATTGGCCGGACGAAGTACCTAGTTTATACAGATGGCGACAGCATGTTTTGCTCTTAATAATTGTCGTAACACAATGGAATCAATTATCTTTCCACTAATTGCAGGTCCTTAACTATTTTTTTTTTCAATTCACTCATAACGTAGTTACATAAATATATAAATTGATACTATGTAGGAACTAAAATTACAACGTATTCCAACTCGCTTAAGACCATACGCGCTTGAATCACGAATATAATAACCGTCAACCACCACCGTTACCACCAGCCCCGTCCCGGATATTTTCAGGTAATTCCAATAAACCACCCGAAATTAACAAATGAAAACTGACGCTCCACCGGTACAGACGATCTAATATTATCGGGACTTTCAACGCATGGATATTGCCAATACAAAATTTATGTGAAACCAATATCATATTGGTTTCACATAATTTTGTATCATTGGTTAATTTTCAAAAGTAAGCACTTAGTCACAAAACTTTTTTTTAAAACCTTGAAGTTATTTTTGAAGACATATGGAATGATTGTGCCACAGGTTTATGTTGATGTTTATGTTTATTTATTACATCATACATCAACATCATACATGAATATTATTATAACTTACGAGCACGTTAATGTTTACTGAAAATTGATTTTATCCACTTTTAGTTAACACAAATCGTCGGGTGACAAGCAAAAGTCACTAACTAACACCATTTAAATTATTGGACAATAAACCGTGTTACAAGTGTAATAAAGTGCATTGTTACTTTAATTTTTTGATAAAGTCCCCTTTATTTTATTTTTAACTTCTAAACTTAGTAGCTGGTCATAATATTACCTCTGTTCCAGGGAATGCTGCCGGTACTGAGTGTGTAAGGCGAGAACCGAGAATTCCCGGTCCCGGTACTGTATTTGTGTAGAAAATCAGTACCGGGAGCACTCCCTGCTCTGAGGGGCTACCGCCAAAACCGAAATTCGCAAATTGCGGGGATCTTTCTCTTTTACTCCAATGAAGGCGTAATTAGAACGACAGAGAAAAATGCCCGCAATTTGCGAACTTCGATTTTCGCGGTTATAGCCCTGTTCCAAATGTCATTCGAATGTCACGTATAGTTTTGAGTTAAATAGCTGTGTCATACTGGACACAGACGGACGGACTGACGGACATAGCGAAACTAAAAGGGTTCCTAGTTAATTAGGGAACCCTAGAATTGACGCACGTCACAACTTCTACCTGAAAATTAGCATTAAACGATCCTTTCCTGAGGTCATGCGTAAAAAGCAAGCTTAAACAACTTTTGGGAAGTTTCTCCAAATCGAAACATCCAAAGTTTCGCTATCCAATCACGGGGCCGTTCCATATTCGAACTTTCAGGATGTATTCGAATTTTGATTATAGGATATTCAATCAATAAATCTTTGGATGTTATGACTCCATCAATATTATTGTCGATTATTCCGCCAACGTCAAGGTCACGCCATGACATTGCGCGACTGGCTTCGGCTAAGGCGAAAATTATAGGTGAGAACATAGTCTAATAAAACATGGTCTTCTCTTCCCAGAGTGACACAAGCCTACGTCACAATAACGTTGCCACTTTATATAGCGCTATCGCATATTATCATATAGCGCTGTCGCATGATGACGTAGGCTTGTGTCAGTCACGTGACCACGAAAAGACGGGAAGAGAGCACCAGGCGGAGTATATTATTATACCATGGGTGAGAACGAAAGGTCCGATAGCTGTGTCTCGCTCCAACCTATGGTTGTCGTCTTAGTCGACGCCAGTCGCGCAATGTCGTGGCCAGGCCATTCTGTGCTTTATGTAGTTTATGTAGACAAATGATCAGTGAACATCCACGGCGCAGTTCGATCAAATGACAAAACAAACATTATTTGTCACTGTAGGACCTACAGTGTAGGTAAACAGTATAAAATGTCACTTTTGACACTGACAGATCCGATCCATATCCAATCCAGATCGAATTCATATCCTATAATTAAAATTAGAATACGCCTGTTAACCTTAATTTGGAATTTTAACCTTTAATTTCTGAACGAGTTTTTGTCGGTTTGAGTTTGAATTTTCTTAACACTTGGTTTTCGATATTGATTGATAAGGGGGGGGGGGGAACTTTTTTTAGAAACTGTTTAATTATAGACGATAATGTGATATCCCACGGGTAAAGGTACCTTATGGTGGTTGGCGCTTACGCTATTATTGACGACGCTCCAATACTAATGCGGTGCTATGCGACGTAAGCGCCAGCCGCCATAAGGTACCTTTTCCCGTGGAACGTCACGTATTACAAGCTTTTACTTAACTTGCATTGTACCCATGAAGTAGCTATCTATGTACGTTTGTACCTACGGATTAAACCTTGCAAGTTTTTGACCCATTTCGCGGTTTTCGATAAAGCTGTAATTTTCGAAAAAGATAATTTGCATGCGTGTGCATGCAGTGTTGCCAACTTGGCATATCTGGCATATTTTCACTCGCTTTGGCACCAACATTTTCCATTTAGCATCTGGCATATTTTTTAGCATAATTTAGTCTAAGCCAAGTTTGCACCAACTTGGCAGCAACAATATGCCCCATCGTCTTATGTGGTTCATATTTTCATATGAATTTTAACTTTTGTGGACAGATGGACGTCGACGGACTACATAAAGTTGGTCAAACAGATCTTGTCAATAGAAAAAGGCGGCAAATTTGAAAAATGTATGTGTTTTAAGTGTCTAATTTCAAGTGACATTTTAGCATTTTTTGTAGCATATTTCAAAACTCTTTGGCATAATTTTGGCATAATCCACACAATCAAAATCCGAGTTGGCAACACTGTGTGCATGTAAAGTCGGCTGACATTGCAATGGTATAGTACCATGGCGGCTGCATGGCGGTGATTTGATGATGGAGTATGGAGGTGGCCATAGAAACTCTGTGATAAAACAACGCAACCTCGTGCTTGGAGTTTTTAGAATTGGGTACTTTCCTCAACTTAAAATAAATTATTTCACACCGTGCACGAAATAAAGCACCAGATAATTATTAGAAAAAACATAGACAGCAGTTATTTTTAAACACAATTTCTATTTAATAAATCGGATGGAAGTATAAAAAGTAGATGAGTTGACTGTGACGTCACTACACACGTTTTCATATAAATTCCATATTAGTAAATCGTTTTGACAGTTCTAAAAAAGAAGCTGATTTGACTAGTAGGAATGTAGCCAATTGCCTCGAAGAGTATTAGTTGTCTGTGGAAAGAAAGCAGTCAGCGATAAAAGCTTGTACCAAAAATTATATTTCTGCCAAAAAACTTTTTTAAATAATGTTTTAGACATGTAAGAGTGCCTTTAGATTTATATGATAATCAAATAAACAAATATGTACGTACATACATGTCGTACATGAGTGTGGCAGTAGATAAATGAGTTACTCGTAAGCTCGTAACAGCTCGTTAGACCTCCCGGGGGATTTCAACCTCGCATTCATAAGAAACAAAACACATTACGAGATTTTAGATCAAGAAACAAGAAAATTAAATCGGAGATTTCGGTTCGTGATTCTAAATGATATATAATCTTTCCCTGCCTGAGGGTGCAAAATCATCATAAATTAAACCAATTTTCCACTTAGAAAATATTTCCTAGCCTATTTGACAAATTTCCACGACGTCCAATTTGGTGTTTCCTCTGGCCAAACAAAAAAAAAAATGAAATTAAGGATGACTCATGCTAGACCGGGCCGGGACGGAGCTTCCAGCGCTTCGTTTTCTATGGAAACCACGTGCAAAATAACATGTCGGATCCCTCGGCCCGGGCCCGGCCCGGTCTAGCGTGAGTAATTTTATTTGAAAAACAATACGAACAATTATCTTAATTTCACCTATTCTCGCTTTGCCAGGGAATCAAAGGTATTTTCCGGCTAGGGTCACGGTTGCGTAGGTTACAGGATTTGTAAAATTAAACCTTCCCGACCCTTTGAGCGATACGATTCCATGTAGGATATCTACAGGGCGTGGGACTTCCAATTGGAACGCGTGAATTTGATATTGGCACAGATTTACTGATTGTCGGCCTGAGTCGAACTTTAAGATACTTACGTCAGTTAATAGATCTAGAAACGATAGGGATTAGATATGTCAGTGTCAAATGTGACGTTTCCTCAAACAAAAACGTCACTTTTGACACTGACACATGTAATCCATATCGTTTCTAGATCTATTAATTGACGTATCTTAAAATTCGAATCTGGCAGTGTGTTAGATGTTCTAAGTCTAAAGGTACCGTGCGTTCAGACTAACATCAGCATTTCTGCTGCAGTTTTGCTTATTGCGTTTTTACTGCCGACATCAACCGATATTTGCGGCAGCAATGCAGATGGCAGTAATGTCACGCTCGCGTTGCAATATTGCTGCTGAATATGAGTTTATTCAAAACAGTTGTTGGGCTTATTCCCATTACCCATTACCCATACCCGCCCCACGTGATGTAGAAATGGGTGACGAAAGCAGAATAGGAGTAATTTAAGAACTTGACGAACTTGTCTCTCAAACGTAGGCTCATGGACATGTGCATACTTCCAGTCCTCACCTATGGTGCTCAGACTTGGTCTTTGACGGAAGCTCAGAAGTCCAAACTCGGGGTTTGTCAGAGAGCTATGGAGCGCAGCATATTAGGTGTGAAACTAAGGGATCGCATCCGGAACACCACGCTGCGCTCTAAAACTCAAATAATAGATGTAGCTCGAAAAGCGGCCAAGTTAAAGTGGGACTGGGATGGTCATGTCTGCCGCATGCCGAATGACTTATGGGCCAAGATAACCACGGAGTGGGTGCCCCATGAGTCGAACCGGAGATGCGGCAGACCTCGTCGGCGATGGCGGGATAACTTGGACTCCTTTTCGAGAGACTGGCCGGATGCAGCTCAAAGTCGGGAAGAATGGAAGAAGAGGGGGGAGGCCTTTGCCCAGCAGTGAGACACAATGGGCTCGTAATAATAATAAGAACTTGACGAAAAACGAATGGGACGACCCAAAACGATACCACCGCCGCCATACATGAGGTTTGAAAATATGGAAATGACAAAGGGACAAAGAGGAATACTCCAAAACTATTCAATTGTTTTGCTTATTATACCATCAGTATGTTTAAAACCGACGTTCGTCGGTCAGCCACATATTATATTATTTATGAATACCCAGAAATGTAATATGGAAGCGCAATTTTATTTGTTTTACTTGTTTAAACAGGGTGTGGAGGCTGTCACGAAAGGTGTGGGCTAGACAAATGGCTGGGCAGGTGTAAACACGTTTTTATAACAAATACTGCAGTTGGAAAGTCGTATTAATCAGTGGAACTGCCACGATTTCCGAGTGAGACTTATTTGCTTTTTATGTTTTCGTGCACAAATATAATTCCTTTATTCATACATACCTATGTGGATACCATTGAGTTATTATTACTATAGATAAGCCATACCAAAAAGAATAGATAGTATAGAGGGATCCTGTCATTGTAAATTTTGTAAGTAGTTAGTCACAGTAAATTTACTGCCATCTATCGACACACGGCTAATACTCATAATGAAAACGTATAAAATTATCGAAACAATGTATATATAAGGATAAATGATTTTACTATTTTCATATCATTTTGATCCATGTTCATTCACTGATATCTATGTGTTAAAATTGTTAAATATGAAACGGTGTCACGACATCTAGCCGAGTATAGATAGGCTAAAGGTGTGTGCGGCATCGATCCGAGAATGACTTTTTCTTGATTTCCGAGGCACGTGTTTTCCTTAAACTTTATTCATCTTATACGAAGTTATATATATCTTTGGTCATACTAAACAATGATATTGTCGCAACTTGTACCTCGCGACCAAAAAGCCGTAAAATTCATGGCGGTTACGCGTTTAGGTCGCGAGATTCACGCTTCGCTTCAACCATAGATGGTTGGTTGTCAAATCGACAGCAACTCATGGCGCAAAATGCTGGTTCTCTGTGCTGGTTCTATACGTTAGTAAGTAGATTGTTAACCAAGGGATGGAAGGCACCCATTTCCGAAAAATTGAAATATTGTATTTAAAATGTATGTTCGTGCGAATAAAGCCATTGGTATCCTACGACTTGGAGTGATTTGTTCAGAATTTAATTGCCTTTTGTATCGGACTTTGTGAAAATTTAATTTGGTGTAGCGTTCACTGGAAAATTAGAAAAGTTTAAAATACAGACAGACCAGCAGATACCTAAATTCCATTTGTTGAGGCTTCTTCTTCAGTCGGTCCCTCAATACTGAGGATCGTGATATCATTATCCTTCTCATCATAATTATTGACTATATATATTGTCGAGGCTATACAAAATGAATTAACATGGGGATCATCATTTGACGCGGCATATATTTCAGCATTTATGCCTCTTTCTGGACATATGCCTCCTCCAAATCCGTCCAAGACTTTCTGACCTGTGTGAGACCTTTACCTACCAGAAAGGTGAACGTAGATTCTATTAATAACCACAAGGATACCTTAAGGCCTTTCCATAAAACAAGCAATAAGAAGTGTAAAGAAATCGCGGACTTCTAAAACTCCAAGTACAAGGCTTTGAAATTTTAAAAACTCAGCAACTTTGGAACCGTGCATAAATCCGAATAATTTGGGAAACTTTTAATTGGACGATATTTTTGCAGGTTTTTCTTGAACTTGCCCTTAAGCTTGGACTTTGAAAGCTTAATGAATTGTTTCGGCTAATAAGAGCATGTATTGTACGAACGTAATGTTTCATCATTAAAATTATAAATATTTTTTAAAGAAAGTTTCTAAACTTTTTAACAAAGAGACTGATTTCTAAAATATTGAAAACATAATTTAAGGTAGCCAATTTGACCCAACGATTGGGACATTCAGCAGACGTACGCCCATTCACATTTGACCTTGACATCCTCAACACCCACATCTATTTACCAAAATACATATACAATATACAATATGTTTAATGTGCGAACACGTATGTTAACGGTTATCGTTACTCACGTAATACAAGCGACGACTAATGGTCTGAAGCACTTTGCTCCAGAAAAAATCACTTCAAACAAACAAGTCGCATTAGACGGAATGTCTTTTACGTATAAAATCTCTTTGTAGCAATAGCAAAAGGATTATTCGGGGCCGGGTAAGATCATTTGAAAATGAACTGTGTGGTTCAGAATTACGGTGGGTTTTGGAATGGGCTGGGTAATTGTGTCGCGAGGATGTCTCATTGCTCTGAGTCTATGTGTGTAATGGTTTTAAGACGCGCTTCTTCAAACTTGGGAACAATGTGTTTTGTATTTGGCGTAATGAATCTAGTATATAATTGGATCAGGCATGAGGGGCGGGGCGGGGGGAAATGACCGAAGGGGATAGTCTTATGTACCTTTAGTAGAAGTAGCAGCAAAAGCGCTATTATTGTTTGTCCTTGTCACAGTCTCACATTTTTTTAAATCCCCACTGTAAATTTAGTATGGATTATAGCGGGCAACAAATAAATTTGACCAATGTGAATCATGCAATGTCACATTGCGTATGTGTCCCTCACGGACGCACGCGTATAGCACATCTATAGGATCCTACCATCTATGTGCGCAATTGATATAGTTTCGCCTAGTTTGCATGAAATGGTTTTAATAAGGAAGTCTTGAAAACGAATACAGTTGACAATATACCAAGTCGTGATTGCAGGACAGCGTTACATATTCTACATTTAAATAAGTTTCGATTGGCATTTTGTGTCACCGATTGTTATCTTGGATGAGTCCCTCACGGACGCACGCGTATAGCACATCTATAGGATCCTACCATCTATGGGCGCAATTGATATAGTTTCGCCTAGTTTGCATGAAATGGTTTTAATAAGGAAGTCTTGAAAACGAATACAGTTGACAATATACCCAGTCGTGATTGCAGGACAGCGTTACATATTCTACATTTATTTAAGAGCCAACAGGAGTGGTCATTTCCCCATACAAACGTACTCGACTGTTTCCTCCGTGGGTTTTGATGCTAGGGCAATGTTTTTTTCAACACAGATTAATATTGTCAATATCTGTGTCGGACCGTTTTACTTTTTTTGATATTTTTGTTTTTTAAGGCGCTTGAGCCCTTCAAAAATAACCAAAATGGCCACATTGACTATGCCGCAATGAGATGCGTAGTATTCAAAACTGATATCAATTAGCCAAAAAAGCAAAACGGTCCGACACTGATAATTTTATAATCATTTAGATTTCCAAATTTGGTTACGATTGGTTAAGTTTTGGAGAAGCCGCTTCCGTTAGCGAGACACCCATATTTACCCAAAATATTTAAAACTCAGCTCCTATTTCGTCTTAAGTTTCGATTGGCATTTTGTGTCACCGATTGTTATCTTGGCTAGACCCCCGTGTCTTTGTCTGATAGTGGACGTTACAGTGCATTATTACGTTTGTGAAAATTGTTACATTGTCATTATGGGCACTGTGATGCTGATGATTCTTTACGTTTTATGATTTCGCTGCTATTTAAGAAACTTGATGATGTGAAGAATTAGTGAAAACCATCACTACATCTTATAAAACACAGTCCTCCGCCGCGTCTGTCTGTATGTATGTGTGTTCGCAATTTATAAACTCAAAACTACCTAGTACTTTACGAATTTTTATGCGGCTTTTATCTACCGGGTGTGGCCTGTAACACGAGCAAATAATTAAAACATAGATTGTACTCCTTAAACTGTGACACTTTTGTTCAACAACTTTTAAAAATTATGAAGTATGTAGACTCCCTATTTTTCATACAAAGAAATATTGTCTTTAATGGACGCCATCGCCACGCCATTATCATTGTGATTGACGTTGCTTGTCACGCCTTAAACATAACAAAATTCGTAATACATTGCGTCTTAGAATAGACTTTAAAATTTTATTAAAAATCAAACCATAAGTTGTTATTAAAAGTCGCTGAACAAATGTTGGTCCGTATGAGGAGTACAGCCTACGGTTTAATTTTTTGCTCATATTACAGGCCACACCCGATACTATGAATAGAGTGATTCTGAGGAAGGTTTAAGGGTATTATTTGTTTAGGTTTACTGGTGCACGGCTAGTGTATAACTATAATATTTTAAACTTTCGCGTTTTGAACACATGTTAACTCACAATAAATCAAGGTAATTGAATATAATTCGCGTTAGACCCGTCTATAATGTGAGTTAATAGTGTATAACTGTTTGAATTGACATTAATGGGTAAACAAAATGTGAAAACAAGGAAAGTTTAATCAAAAACGCTTTTACAAACAATTCTTTTGAATCCTCATGACATGACTTCGTATAATACAGATAAATGTGTACATTTCTAATCCATTCAGACCTCGCTGCAAAATAAAAACCGCGAAGGTAAAACGCCTATTGTGCCCGGTCCGAGGCGGGTTTTAAATAAAATATGGCGGAATTATGACATAGGAGGCTTGGGTTGGGAGGCAAATTGTCGAGGCTAAAATCAGGTGAAATGTTGTTTTGCTTATATTATATACGTAACTGAGTTTTTGTCTGACTTTGACTATTAAAATTACTTTAGAATTGGACGTTTATTAACGAAGTATTTTTATTTCATCCCGCCAAACAATTCTTCTCGCTTTTTCAAAGCATTGTCCTTTCATGTATTGTTTTGTAGGTATTTACATAAAAACAAAAGTAAAATTTTGCGGGGACCGAACCGCGAAATTTATTTCGACATTTAAATGGCTAGTATAATTGTAATTGAAAAGATAATTTTTCATCCTATTCAGTAGAATAAAGATTCTGTTGCTTATTATAATATAATATTTTATTAAAACAAGTACAGGTCCAGTAAAGTATCATTTGGTTGTAGAACAACCTTCTGACGTTCTAAAAACCCCAAGAAAAAATTTAAAAAATTAATAAAATATACAGTAAGCATCAAAACTAGCGGATCAGGCTATAGATATGTCTACCATTATCTAACAGCTTACCAAAAAGTTATATGTCTCTATATGTACATTTTAAAACACTTAGATTTTAAATCGGTTAAATCTTTACCAACACGTTCCAACAATGCCTGTTTAGATAAAATTTAAATTTCTACTAAACCGTTATCTTATTTTCACTTCTAATAATAGGAGAAACGACTCGATTTATCTGGCAACCCATTTTTTGTGGCAACACTACTAGTTTTGCGAGCAGTCGCTGTCAAAATTTGCAAAGTCACCACGTGTTTTTGCGGTGTCTTCAAAACTTTGACAGCGACTGCTTCCAAAACCAGTAGTGTTGCCACAAAAAAAAAAGAAAAAAATGGGTTGCCAGATAAATCGAGTCGTTTCTCCTATTATTAGAAGTGAAAATAAGATAACGGTTTAGTAGAAATTTAAATTTTATCTAAACAGGCATTGTTGGAACGTGTTGGTAAAGTTACAGCAGTTAACGGTACCAAAAACTGAAAAACTTTCTTTGTCTTCCCATAACTGAGTCACTTAACTTCAAACTCGGGTAAATCCATGTGTCAGATTATGCAATTTTGGTATTAACAAAAGTTAATAGGGTAGATATTTCTTAAGACGTTCGAATGGATTTACCCGAGTTTGAAGTTAAGCGACACAACTGGAAGTTACAAACCGCCAGCATAATCAAGCCTGCAAGATAGCGAAACAGGACGTAAGAGAATCAAAAGACTTCTTCATAACGAAACTTAGTTAAAACTTGGGATGCGATTTAAATACTTATACTCCAATCATAACAGACCTTTGTATGCTTATTTTTTGAGTTTTGAGGCTTTTGTTTGAATAATAATAGCTATGCTATTAGAAGTATTTGAACAAATTAAATTATTTTTCAGAAAATATTTTAATTTGTTTTTATCAAGTAGAAACACTACTATATAAATTATAAACTGAAATAAATGTCATATACTAAGAAAAAGTGACCAAGGCCTCCAGTGCCCCAGGCTGGAATCGAACTAGCGTCTTCTGCTATCGCGGCACTCGCGGCAGATGCCTAAGCCACTCGGCCACCGGGCCACAGCGGCCTAAGTCGAATTTTTCCAAGTATATGCACTTCTTACTGAAGGCTTATGGTTCGATTCCAGCCTGGGGCACTGGAGGCCTTGGTCACTTTTTCTTAGTATATGACATTTATTTCAGTTTAAGAATAGCTATGGGTTAACAACTTTTTTATTACCTATGAGTTTAAAGTCGCATAGACTTTTCTTCGGACATCCTAAAACGAACTACAAAGCCTATTTTTCGTATTTTATCCATAAAGGCATAATGAAACCAATTTCTTAAAATTTGTATAGTAAGAGTCTTAGTAAAACACATCCAAATAGCTAACTTTTGTGATGTCTATAGATAAGACGCCGTTTGTCCGGAATGTTTTTCTCCCTAAATAGTGTATAAACTATATACAGGCGAGATCGCTAAAGTTTATAATCATCATCATCATCATCTCAGCCATAAGACGTCCACTGCTGAATATAGGCCTCCCCCTTGGACCTCCATTCGTACCGGTTGGAAGCGACCCACATCCAGCGTCTTCCGGCGGCCTTAACAAGGTCGTCCGTCCATCTTGTGGGTGGACGTCCTACGCCAAATGCGTACTCGACTGCGATCGCCAACCCGCCTGCCAAGCGTGGCGATTATGGCATTCACCCCCCATCATGCAGAGCACAAAATTTATAATGGCGTAGGATAATTTTATACTAAAAACAATATATAACTGTGTCAGAAAAAACTATCTACACAATATTGAATAAAATTTTGTAAAACAAGACGACCCGGATTTTTTTTTAACTTTCTTCGTCGATTGGGTTATTAATGTTTTTAATTTAAACATAGCACTGGCCAGCATTATGCGTTGAATTTAATTTAGGATAATTTAAATTGTATTCGCTTCGGAACTTTAGAATTTATTCTGGAACTTCTGAAATGGAATTTTTCGCCTTCGAGTAGGAGTTAACATAAATTTTATAAACAATGTGGGCTATTCTGTTATGGAGGAGCAGTTTACATCATTTAAATATTTATTAACGTGTACGTGACTTTAAGTAACTTTTACTTTTTATTAACTTTTTTATGGTTAAATCTCATAATTTCAATGCAAATTTCTCCCAACCTGCAAGAACCTCACCTAAATCGTTACGAAACTGACGGACAACAAATCACGCATCTCATTACGCCGCCATTTTGTTTATTATTAGTGGGACTAAATCACGAATGGGGTCCATTTATTTTGTGTGAAATTATGATAATAAAGCCATTATATGCAACCTCATCGCATGACTGGGGCATATTTACAAGAGCATAAAAAGCAGGGAAAATACCGATGCCGCTGAAAGCGTTTAGGCTTAATAGTTACATAGTTAATAGGTATATGACGTCACAGTTTAGCGACGAATATTGGTACTTATTTGTATAAAATCATGATACTGCTGGTGTTCTTCTAACCTATTTCCTCTGAATTTAAAGAACTTACTTATTTTTGCAAGACTCAGCGCTTCCCACGAGTCTTTTATTCAGTTTTTTTATAAATCGCAACTAAAAAGGAGTCCTTCTAGTCATCGTGAGAAAACCTAATCTCAAAACTGCTCAGTTTTTCTTCTAGGTTGAAAGATCCAATGGCAGGTCTTATTAGTAGGCGGGTAATACTGAAAGCTTTAAGTAAAACTGTCAAAATAATTATAAAATATAGTGTGTAAATTTTTCTGCATAATAAGTGTTATAAAATAATTATAAAAATAAAATTAACTACAAACTAAGATAACTAAAGCTAAAAAATAAAAGAATACCTATCACAATATAGCGCCCATGGTAAGGTACCTACCCATCACGCAAGCAGCGTTCCCGCGCTGCCGGCCTAGCCAAGGTTACAATCGCTATCGCTTCGACAACGAAAAGCATTATGCCTCTCTATCACTCTTCCATATTAGGGTGACAGTGACAGTTGCGTTTCGATCGCTACGAAGCGTAAGCGATTGGCGTCTTGGCTACGCGGCCTGGATTGCTATGGCCAATCTTTGCGCGAGAAAGCTGTTAATAGTGTTATTTTTATTCATGTTCTATATTATTTATGACTGTCAGTGGCCTACTTTATAAAGCTACAAGTTACAATTTACAAGCGGAAGTCTCGTTCTAACACATAGGGGGTAAGATACTTCCGCTTGTAAATTGTAACTTGTAGCTTTATAAAATAGGCCACTGATTTATCGGCTTCAAAAATTTGGCGTTTTGTACGAATTTTGGTTACAAATTTTACTTATTCGTCCGGGTAATATTTTCAATGATCATTCGTATAATGTGGTGGTACTGGTGCTCGACGCGGTCCCAGTACATGTCATCTTGAAACTTAAGTTATTGTCAATAGAGGTGACAGCAGGGTGTCATCTATTGGGCATTAGCATGTCGTGCACTAGTACCACCACCTTAAGTGTATTATGTTATATGGATTTATGAATTAGCCTGTCTCCGGGATCGCGAAGCATGAGCTAATGCTAATGCATGCATACATTAGCGTTAATGGTCACTCCCCTTTAATTACTGCGTATGGTGCCATCAGCATGTCTATTAAGCTGATTATAGGTCTATGTCAGCTGCTAATAGGTTTGTGATGGAGAGTTACCCCCTATTCATAAACGCCTCAATTAACTAAGAATCATTATTAAATTGCACAACGGGACTTAATCGCGTATTTAAGTTTTAAGATTTACTTCCGACGTTTCGAGGACGGCGTTGTCCCCGTGGTCTCGGAGAAGACTTGTCTTGGAGAAGTATCTGTATTTTCTTATTATTCCCATATATTTTTTAAGTTTCCGATTTGTTGTAATAAACTGCTCATTTTCTATCTATTTAACTAGATTTAGTTATAAAATTCAACATGTAAAAAACCCTATTATGAAAAACCGGCCAAGTTCGAGTCGGACTCGCGTTCCAAGGGTTCCGTACATTACTCAATTTTTAACAATGTATTTTTTATATGTGAAATGCGAGTGAATTGCCTTTAAAAAACCCGTAGGGGTCGGATCAAAAACTAAGTAATTAGTCCGACCTACGCTTGACTGCATATTTCTAATAGGTTTTCTCCTGTCATCTATGGGTAAAGACCTATTTTATGTATTTTTTTCAAAATTTTAGAACCAGTAGTTTCGGAGATAAAGGGGGGGGGGATGGTCATCTTTTGCCTATTTTCTTGAATTACTTCTAAACTGTTTATTTTAAAATTATAAAAAAAATGTACTTGAGATTCTTATAACGAGCTCTTTCATATGATATGTAACACGATATAGTTTATTTTACTTTATTTTTTAATTTTCTCATTTACCCCCCAAAAGTGGCTCCTATGTTTTAAATTCATTTGTTTACGTTACATGTCCGTCTTTGGGTCACAATCTTAGATATGTGTACCAAATTTCAACTTAATTGGTCTATTAGTTTCGGAGAAAATAGGCTGTGACAGACGGACAGACGGACAGACAGACAGACGCACGAGTGATCCTATAAGGGTTCCGTTTTTTTCCTTTTGAGGTACGGAACCCTAAAAATGGTAGTTTTATACTGTATACTATCAAAGTAACCCCAAATTTTCCTAAAGCCACCCCGTTTTACCTTTTCATCCATTGGCTACCACAAAAGCGGTCACTAAATAGGCTCGATACACCAAACCGTTAAATTATAACAGTTATTGAACAAACCGACCCAATAATAATAGTTGCTGAAAGTAAATACCCGGAGGATAATCCAGCCAAATTCCTGTAATCAATGGCCACAACTGGAAGCTGATTCTGATTTAATAATTCGATATAAACTTAACACATTCACTGTCCGTGCCCCAAGTATGTGTCACGGGAAGCTTCTATTACAGAGTCGTAAGGTTGACAATTCAGATTGGGACAGTGAATGTGTTAACTCACTTGGAACTCGATTTAGATTTGACAACTTGTTACGGTCTAGAACTGGTTTTACGGTTATACTGCCATATTCGAACTTCAAGATATTCACAAGAGACGACACGTCGAAGATTCGTTCTAGATACGTTATAGTTTAGATATCAACTAGTTCTCTTTTGCAGCGCAATTCGGGCAACCAATGTCACTTTTACGTTAGATAGCGTAAGATATCTATTAGATGTGAATTGGATCTCTAAGTCATATCCTGAGGAAATCGTTCAAGAGTATGTCCAGAATCGCGCAAATGTCAAATTTGACAGGTTAGATTTAAACATATCGCTATCGTATCTTGGTGATGTCTAATAGATGTCTATTTCAAAATCCGAATCGGGCCCATAGAGATTGGTAGATTGAGTACTGAAAGATTGGTAGGTAGGTCCTTTTGGTGCGTATTCTGCTCCGCTACTTTTGATTCTGACTGTACCATTTAGTTGACCTGTTAAAAAGTGAAGCTAAAATAGGACAATGTTATGTACTTATAAAAATCGGCCAAGTGCAAGTGGGACTCGCGACAAAGACAAAGGTTTCGTGCCTTACGCAAAAAACGGCAAAAAAATCACGTTTGTTGTATGGGAGCCCCACTTAAATATTTATTGTTTAGTATTTGTTGTTATAGCGGCAACAAAAATACATCATCTGTAAAAATTTCAACTGCCTAGCTATCATGAGATATATATAAGCCTGGCGATAGACAGACGGATGGACAGACAGACATACAGAGGAGTCTTAGTAATAGGGTCCCGTTTTTACCCTTTGGGTACGGAACCCTAAAAACGACATTTTACCGTTGTGACTTATGAATGTCATGAAGTTTATGCAATGGTAGAGCATAGACTAGGAATCATCTAGACCGAGTTTAGAGCAATTATTTCATGCAACCGATGATGCCAAAAATGCAGGGGTGCGCGGGACGAGGTGAGCGAAGTCCCGTGCCGTGATTGGTCCGTTCAAAGACACGGACATCACACAAAGACACTTTCGACTCAAACATGGAGTAAAATTACCGTATGCGTGGTGGTCTGTGTGGTACAGTTTTAGAGACAGTGGTAGAGTTAGACCAAGAAAAGTCTGCAACGATTTTGAAAGCAAACGCAGTGCAAGTGTTATTTATACATAACACTTGCACTGCGTTTGCTATCAAAATCGTTGCAGACTTTTCTTGGTCTAACTTTATTAAGGCGTTAATTGTCAATCGTGATTGAATGTCTGATATCATTGTCCCAATATTAATCCCATTATTCCCATGAATTGACCGAGTGAAGCGAAGGTCTCCATTTCAGCTTTAAAAACGCTTTCGTAAGGTAAACGTACTGGTGCTCGACGCGGTCCCAGTACATGTCATCTTGAAACTTAAGCCATTGTCAATAGAGGTGACAGCAAGGTGTCATCTATTGGGCATTAGCATGTCGAGCACGTTTACCTTATGTCCCGATGTTCTCCTCTTATTACATATATGTATTGACTATCTATTTATAACTGTTTTTTGTATTGTTACAGGTAAAAACGTGCATTTCTTTAAAGTGAGGACCATTACCAAGAACATGTATTATTTCGTTTAGAAACTGGGTAAGTTTTTGTACTTGATTTTGCTGCCAGTCTTTTAATAATATACGTATCCTATATGGTAAACCAAAAGCAAGTTGCAAGTTCATCTATACATAATGTTAATGGCTTTATCGGCCATTGAGCTCACCAGCGGACTAACGGAACGACGGAGATACAGACAGACGGACAAAGCAAAACTACTATCTATAAAGGTTCCCTACTGGGATATCCTAATAAAATTCAATATGTCGCGCTTCCGAGTAAAGCCCTCTGGTGGAATTTCATTAAAATATCTTCATGTTATAACAAAAAAATATCTATTGTATATTATCTCCATGTAGCCTTTTACTGAAATGTATAACATTTTTAATGTATACCAAACAACGCTTCAATGGAATAACTCTTTTGAAAACGACATCAAAGATGGTATGAAAATGTCAAATGGCATTCCCGATAAAAGCAAAGCATTTTAACTCGAGTTCAGAAAGGAAGGTTATGTATTAGGCGAACCCTACACGCAAGATCCATATTGTGATCCCTCAATTATATTGACGAATTACGATATTTATTGACGTGTAGGGTAGTGTATTGACGGATCACAATATTTCGCTGGATTTCTAGAAATGCTTGTGATCTGATCCTTAGATCCTGGATCGTGATATTTATCTTGCGTGTAGTGTCGCGTTTATTTATCGCGTCAGTAATTTTTCTCTGTTTAGAGCCCATCACGTCTGCCTCGTACAAAGAACGCTTCGTACTGACGCGATCCGTATTGATGGTGTAAGGTGTGTTGTGATCCGGCCCAAGATACATAATGAATATCACAATATTTATTGACGTGTAGGTTTCGCCATAGAATGTCTTGAACTCGCGATCTTATAGTTCGTTTTTTTAGCATTAGAAAAAAGTTAAACAATCTTGACGTGTCTTTTTATTGAAAAACACTTTAAAAAAATAAGCTACGGCAATTATGTAACAATTATGAATCATATACGATTATTTACATTCTTTTGCTTTCATAAGTAATTTTTACTGATTTTTAAAAATTGTTTTTCAATTAAAAGACAAGTCAAGGTCGCGTAGTCTTTCCCTAATGCCCTAAAAACGAACTATAGAAACCTACTGCGGACATCTAAGGGGCTACCGCGAAAACCGAAATCCGCAAATTGCGGGGATCTTTCTCTTTTACTCCAATGAAGGCGTAATAAGACCGACAGAGAAAAATGCCCGCAATTTGCGAACAACACCGCGAGATTTGACATTTTCGCGGTTATAGCCCTAAATGCGAAAAACGTCTTACTGCTTAATCATCATTTTGACATTTCATACTTAGTTGAGTTTTGTAACTTTACTATGCACAAAACTATTTCGTTCATTTCTCTCTATCACTCTTCAATAGTGCGACAGTGACAGTTGCGTTTCATCCGCTACGGAGCGTAAACGATGGGCATGTTTTAAATTAAAGGTTTCATTCGGCTACTCACCCAGAGGGCCAACCGCGAACCACGTTAAACGTGTTGTCTCTCTGTCGCACTTGCAAACTCGTACGTAAGTGTGACAGGGAGGCAACACGTCGAACGTCGTTCGCGGTAAACCCTCACAGGCCTATTCGGATTTCGAGATAATCTCAAGATCTAGAGACGATTTAGAGATCAACTACTTAGATCTACATTAGATATTGACTAGATGTGACTTAGATATCTAAGTCATAACTTGTCGAAATCGTTCAAGAGGGCCTCCAGAATTGCGGAAACGTCAAAATTGACATATCTATCTTACAAATATCTTTCAATTATCCATATCGTAACTTGTTGAAGTCTAGTAGAAATCTAATTCATTTTCCGAATCGAGCCGTCAGTTCGCGAATGTTGTAAGAATCTAACCTAAATAATACATCGGGACTAATTACAAAACATACAGGGTGGAAAGTTAAATGTACGGCTCGTACCCGTTTCTGTTATAATTCGCTTTAAAGCGGGCTTTATAATCTCCCTTTCTGTTTTGTTTCCTAACTAGGCCAGCGGTAGCAGCATGGTTGCATTTTGATCGCCTGTTATATGCCTGTCACTTTCACACGTACAAACTTGTTAGAACGTGACAGGCATGGTGACAGCGATAAAAATGCGACCGTGCTCGTCGCTGTTATTGTTACGGAAGGACCGCTGTTTTATAGGTTTTATTTAACATAATGCTTACTTTGGACAGTTTGAATTGAGGTTGTAACTATGCGGAATAGTTTTTATACCCATCCGACCTTTAAGAGCAAAGAATATAATACTCATGTTTAAGAGCCAACAGGAGTGGTCATTTCTCCATAAAAACGTACTCGACTGATTCCCCCGTGGGTTTTGAAGCTAGAGCAATGATTTTTTCAACACAGATTAATATTGTTAATATCTGTGTCGGACCGTTTTGCCTTTTTTGATATTTTTGTTTTTTAAGGCGCTAGAGCCCTTCAAAAATGGCTAAAATGGCCTAATTGACTATGCCGCAATGAGAGGCGTGGTATTCAAAACTGATATCAATTAGCCAAAAAAGCAAAACGGTCCAACACAGATAATTTCATAATCATTTAGATTTCCAAATTTGGTTACGATTGGTTAAGTTTTGGAGGAGGAAACGGTCGAGTACGAAACCTCGATTTTTGAGATTTTTACGCAGGATTTTTCGCCTTGTCCTTATCGCACTAGTTTTAGGAGCCGCTTCCGTTAGCGAGACGGGTATATTTCCCTAAAATATTTAAAACTCAGCTCCTGTTTCGTCTTAAATTTGTTGCGATTTACGGTTGTATTTGTGAGTGACTAATTCATGTGAAGGAAGGATGACTCCAAACTTCGCCTAATTTCACACCAGTGCCTAAATATTTTGTTTCCGTTGCAATAAGAGTTCCTTTAGGGAATTATTCGTCATTTTTTTAGTGTTTTGTCTTTTCATAATCATCCGAATGCACCTTTAGTTGTTTTGCGGCTACTTTAATACGAAGAATATCACAAAATAAATTCATACAGACATAATTAAAAACTGTTAACAAATTAACAATTGCTTTCCAGGTGGAATTCAATACTAACTCAATCTCATATTTGGGTAAAAAATGACACGTCAATTGTCTCCCACAAATTATATACAACTTTAAAAATAACTCACACTAACCATTTTTTTAAACAAACCAACCTATAGCAAAACCCAGTAACAAAGCTAGTTTTCAAACCCATTAAGTTATATCATCAAAAATCCGCATCCGCTTTCACGTCAGTCCCAGGCGTCTGTCATTCTAAAGTTCCATTTTATACACCAATTTCGCATGCGTGAAATACAACAATAGCCGCCATTTTTAAAAACAAAATCTCTTCGAAATAGGGGTGTCGTTATTGCCAAGCAGAGGCGAGTCGAAGTTTAAGAGAGATTAGGTACTGTTTAATACAAAACGAGTGTAAGCTTAGCTTAATATTTTTTTTTTCTACTCGTGTACTTTTATCTGTCATTTACATAGTCACGAACGAACATATAAGGGCATACATTATTAATACTCCTTAAAAGTCTATAGTCTATTGCCCAAAAAAGCACTTGTGTCGTTTTAGAGACATTACGATACGGTAAGCTAGTGCAGGTAACAAACCAACGTGACAAACGATTGAATGCATACGGTTTTTATTAAAAAAAAAACAAATTTGTACTGAGTTCATTGCTACCAACATAATAAAATATACTTTTTTTGGTATCATCACTATTGGAAGGTGGTCTTCTAAGGCCTGTAACACACTTATACCCTACAGCACCATAACCTTTAAAAAAAAAACATAACCATAGACATTACTGGTTACGTTTCCCGCCTTTCCCGGTAATTTCTTGTTCTTTAAGTATTTTGCGTTACTATTTGTTTTGCGTTCATAAAAAGTGTTGAATATGGACAAAGAGGACAACATTGTTTATACACCTGAAGAATTATCCGCTGCAGCACAAGCAGCGACCGAAAATTTGTTGCCTAAGTACTAAATCGCAGCACCTATACGACAAATCTTATGAGAAGTTCATGGCGTGGAGATTGGAACACACATCTTCGTCATTCTCTGAAAACGTCTTATTGGTGTATTTTCAAAGACTTTGGAAGCTCCGGATCAGATCTATCTTTTAAGCAAGGTATGTTATATAATTTTTTGATTTAAGGTACACAGTACAACGAGCTATATTAATGTACATATATTTTTGCATTGAAACTGAATATTATTTAATTCTCCGTTGTCTTGTTACAGGTTGCAGTTATATTTGGTATTATGGGTGCTTGTCGCAGAAAAGAGCTACATACATATAGTAATACCTACTATCCAAAATTTACATTGACATTTTCATAAATAAAATTTTGTTTATAATTTTTTGTATTTTATTTAATATATTGCCTACTCATAGAAAAAGCATTGTATGCAACGTTGTATAAGTAGTCAAAAAATGCTCATGGCGTATTTATTAACAATGTTCGCCTTCGGCTCACATTGTTACCCACGCCACTCACATTTTTTGACCCCTCTTATAAAACTGTTGCATAAAATACTATTATATAGCAACATATTTTGTGGTTGCCTTATAATTTGTTTGTGGTAACTCTCTCTCTTCTTTCTTTATTCGAACTATCCGCGATCGCTTTTGTAATTTTATTTGATTCAGAACTCAATAAAAGTTTATTAACCTTAAAAACTCCTCCAACTACCTAGTAACCTAGTAAGTGTACCTACACTTGTACAGTATAGCGAAAGCTCTGAGTAAAGAGTCACTCCACTTTTGTCAATGTTGTGTGTTGATTTAGGAGGACTCACAGTAAAGTTATACTTGGGTCTAACGAAAAATTATGTTCACGTCGATAGGTATACCAAAAATGTATAAGGGCTAACTATATAAAGGTAAATTTTCTTATTTAACCCTTATTTAGGTACATGAAAAGGTACTCTTCTTTTATTTCGATAAGTATGACAAAATTATAACCTACATCCTACAAGCTGTTGACTATTGTCCACAGGAGAGAAAACTATACTATTCTGACGAGCACACATGTTTTCTCACAAAATGTGTATTTTTATAACTGATACTTTAGCTAAACTAACTTTTTGTTAGCGGATCATTATGCGTTAACGCATCTCTGATCTAAAGGGGCCCACAGATTACCAGTTCGCCGGACGATATCAGCCTGTCAGTTGTTCGGAGCTGTCAAATTATGTGTTTGACAGGCTGATATCGTCCGGCGAACTGGTAATCAGTGGGCCAGTTTTAACTGGCCCACTGATTACCAGTTTACACACTTAAAAGTGTCACGATACACCGGTTGACTTATGAATTCAGAACGCCAGCGCTCACGAAAGCAAAGATAACACTTTACCAGGTGGAAGTCATTAAGGTGTTCCGAAAGGCAGCAATTAAGAGATACAAAGCAAGAGAATAATACTTCATACTTTAAACAGAGATGGAGTTATCGTACGTTTCGGTATATTATTTAATAATAGCTCTTAAAAGCTTGTAAGTTAATTAATGTTCGTGTCTTTGATATTTCATTACTCAATTTAGGTAAACGTGAAATGTTGCTGTTGTATATTCGGAAAGGTTTCTGAAGCCCCATATATAATATTAAAGTGTGGAAATCGAACATCGTACCTAATATGTTATAATATAATATAATTAAGGCTCAAAGATTAAGTTTGGCGGTTCAAAGGGGCAACACCGCCAGCATTCTAGGGTCCATTCCAGAAGCGGGCAGCTAAGGAGAGATATTTAATATTTAGTTTTAGGTTTTGTGTAAGTATTGTTTTAACACTGTTGTATATAGAAGCTTGTTATGAAAAAAAATATTATACGAGTAATATAGAACCCAGAAGACTTGCCTACGTGCGAAAAATAGTAAAATAAAACGTTGGGTAACGTATCTGTTAATTTTTTTTTCTAAAAATACATATACTAGACTAGATATAACAATTATTTCGCTAAATTTATGACAGTTTGTTGGCGAATGGTGTGTTCTTAAAGCTATTTAATTATAGCTCTACTGAGACTTACTACGTGACGTGATTAATATAATGACATATGTATTTAAAGTTTTTCCTTTATAAATAACAAATCAGTCAAACGAGAGATATACAAAATTTCCTTTTTTTGGTGTGAAAAAATAGTCCTTTAACATTTCGATACAAAACTTGAAAAAAATTCTCAGCTATGATCCTACATACATATGGCTTGAAGGTTATTTTTATTGATTTTTTACAATAAATACTCCTTTAGCAATAGTAGGTATAATATGTAACTTTTTACATTTAATTTAAGTAACTACTATTGCTAAAGAAGTAGTTTTTCGCAAGTGTCTAAATAAATTCAATTCCTTCTTGCCCATAAAATAAAGTTAAGATGATGATTTCAACCAAATAATTACCTTGAAATGATATTAAAAGTCGAAATTGAAAATGCAATGTAATATAACATTTCCCTAAGGATACTAAGTTAAATTCCAGACAAATCAATTTTACCGCTAAACAGAGAGAGATAACACATTTATTGCGTTAAATAATACAGTTTTAAACGTATTTAAAAAAAAGTTGTGCGGCAGAAAGAAGAGAAGTCTAATCTTCAAGGATGGGTATTCCACAGCCGTCTTCAGATCCAAATCTAAACAGATGTACTATGAAAATAATATAATAAACAATAATTATGTTGTATATTAATAATTTGCTAACATTTCTCTTGAGCATTTGTAGAATTAGATACGTATAAATTATTCTGAGTAATTGTGGGCGCTATTAAATTTGAGCTTTGTAAATATTTATTCGTCTTAGGACTGTAAGTAATGGTTTAAGTTACTCGGTGCGATTCGGGAAATGAATTATAGATGCACTAGATATGAAATATATATTTATATATTTCGACATCCAAATGACATATTATTTTGGTTTCAAAACTTTAGTTCGCATATAAATGATAAATATTACAGTCGGCGCGATTCAGGAAATGAATCGGACATTCACTAGATATGAAATAGTAAAGATATGTGACGTTCCACGGCAAAAGGTACTATTGCCCCGGCTAAATATTGGAGCGGTGTTAATAACTAATAGCGTAAGCTCCAGCCGCCATAAAGGTACCTTTACTTTTTGGCGTGGAACGCCACATATCTTTACTATTTCATATCTAGTGAATGTCCGATTCATTTCCTGAATCGCGCCGACTGTAATATTTATCATTTATATGCGAACTAAAGTTTTGAAACCAAAATAATATGTCATTTGGATGTCGAAATATATATTGATAAATAATATATTTGAAGTTCATCTATTTAGCAGCGCCTTTCGGGAAATGGATCAGACATTCACTAGATATGAAATAGTAACGATATGTGACGTTCCACGGCAAAAGGTACCCTATGGCGGTTGGCTCTTACGCTATTATTATTATGCTCCAATATTATAGCCGTGGAACGTCACATATCGTTACTATTTCATACCTAGTGAATGTTTCATTCATTTCCCGAATCCCGCCGTAATAATAAATTTTTCAAATGATATTTTTTCTATCATGACTGGAATAGTACATTTCGATGCTAGTGCGGAAGGTATGTCATTACTTCACGAGTACCGAGATATCTTGCCACGAGCCGCAGGCGAGTGGCAAGACTCGGGACGAGTGAAGAATGACATTTCCGCACGTGTATCGAACGACGTTTTTTAATACAGTTGCGAAAAAATAAGAAAAACATTGTTAATCGTACACTAAACAAAAGTGGTAACAGTGACAGCTCGGTTAGACGTCGTCTTTAAGTATATTATATCTATGGGCGTTTGGCAGCTATTCCGTTCCATTCAGTCAACTTATTAAGAACGGAATTTTCAATATTGAATATTAAAAAATAAACGTGTTATAATGATGAAGAGGTAAGTAATTAAATATGAAATATGTAATATTTTTCGTATTCTTACATTAACGGTAGGTTTTTATGCTGATTACGACGTTTAAAGGAAACTAATATTAACACTCATCAATAAGTAGTCGTGAATTGGAACAAGTATAAATTTAAAAAAATTGGAAAAGTAAAAGCACTAGTTCGAGATAACCAACTTTCCGCACGCTAAACAGCTACGTAAAGTAGCACTTTTTGAGCAACTGTATTAAAAAATCTTTTTTGAAACACCACAGACCTGTCATTGTTGCTTAAAAACACGCAGACCAGTCTGTCACGAAATTTCAGTTTTTATAAGAAAAAGTTTTGTACGGTGCTCTAAAAATACTATCTTTGCGAGACCTGAAACCGCACCCTCGACTTTACCTGCACCAAAAATTTTGCTCCAAATACTTAGAAAAAATATAGTACTAGTGAAAATCTTGAAATTCAAAATAAATCTGAGTAACAAATTATAGCAAGAGTGGCACAAATGTCACAATTTATATTATATCTAACGCAACAGTGTGACAGAGAATCTAAATGCTAATAGGACAGCGATCCCCGGATGTTCCTTTACCACGAAATATTCTCCTGTCTTCTGATTTTGACGGTCAGTCCTGAAGTCGGTCGTGCGTAGGTAAACGGAAGGTCTACCACTAACGTCGGAAAATTAACTGTGTTAACTTTGACCCGGGTATGTCCTTAAACTACGTCCAGGACCCGGGTATGTCCTTAAACCACGTCCAAGACCACCGGTGGACGGGCAGCAGCGTCCCTCAAAATTTGGTGTACTCGACTGCGATCACCAACCCGCCTGCCAAGCGTGGCGATTATGGCATTCACCCCCCAAAAAAGGGGGAGGCCTATGTTCAGCAGTGGACGTCTTATGGCTGAGATGATGATGATGATGAACTTTGTCACTAAAATATTACTATTAATCCTGTAAGCGATTAGTTTTTGATGTCTAATAATAATAAAGTCTTCTAGACTAGAACATGCCCCGGCTTCGCACAGATTATCAAATTATACACCTACTTCTTCCTCAAGAACCACTATATTGATAAGTGAAAACCCCATGCAAATCCGTTCAGTAGTTTTTGATTTATCGCGAACATACAAACACACAAACAGACAGACGCGGCGGGAGACTTTGCTTTATAGGTAAGATGTAGGACCTAGTGATTAAGATTGTCCCCTGTCTTTCGCCACTCGTCACGGCTTTGCGCATGCTCCCGCCAGTCGCCACAGAATGTGTCCAGGTCGTTTCGCCATCTCAGTTTTGGTCTGCCTCTGCCTCGGTTGATCTGTGGTGATTAACTATTAATCTACAATTTTTGATATTATTTCAAAAGATTTTTGTATGAATTGTAACTACTAAAGCGCATTTCAAAAATATCATACAACGAGCTCTAAGCAGAGCGCGCGGAGGGCCCTTATCTACCGAGTTGTGTCGAGAGGCACTTATGCTATTTCCGCGCGACCGGTCAAGGCTGCAGCTAACGGGAAACGAAATGTATCGTAGTTTTATTATTTGTTGTTTTTTTTTGCTTTATGGAATCTTATTGGTTAAAACCCCTAGAGTAAATTTCATTCAATAGCGTGACGTGCGTCCGCTTTATGTCTACAGGGTGTGTCTGACCATGGGGCTTTAAATCCAGGGCTCGATTCTACTCGCTAAACTGAGCTACTTTTGCTATGGCACCAACCCCGAAATCCCGAAAAAAATTTTCACCGTTTCATACATTTTGGCTGAGATGTCGACGTTTTCTATGGAAAAGCCAAAAATTTTTCCTCGATTTTAGGGTTGGTCCCATAGTAAAAGTAGCTGAGTTTTGCGAGTAAAATCAAGCCCTGGATTTAAAGCCCCATGGTCAGACACAGACTGTATTTTTGTATGGGATTTTGAATAGTGCGCCAATCGAGACGTTTTAGAACCTGAAAATCCCAAACAATAAGACACTTAACGCAAACGCGAACGTCACGTCACGCTATCGAATTAATTTTACAACAATTTACTGATTGAACTGATTTTGTTGACTGATTGAATTATGAAAAAAATTATCTTTAGTCAAACCATAAGCGATTCATATTTTGTTAGGTAGTAACATTTTAGACTTAACACTATGTCAGTGATCTAGTAACCTAGATTAATAATACGTCAGCAGCCAGTTGAAAATAATTTTAACATTTTAGTGTCTCTTACCCACAAAAAAAAGTTCGTAATGTGATTACTTAAGCTACCTAAATAAATAATGATCCAATTGACGAAAAATGTAATCTATCCATTAGTGATACGATGTTAGCTCCATTACCCGTGTACCCTTCTGAGAGGCATTAAATATTTCACGGGCCAAATCTGATTCTGGCGATGTCATCCCGTTGTCAAATCAGTAATTGCTCGGAGACCCACACAGTTAGGTACAGTCATCAGCAATAGTATCTTACACAACTAGGGCGGCAAAAATATGTGACACGTTCTTATTTGGAGCGCAATAAGAGCGCGTCATATATTTTTGCGGCCCTAGTTGTGTAAGATACTATTGCTGATGACTGTACCTACCAACTCGTAAGATACGATTTATTTTTGTATATAAATGTACTTACGGCCCGATTCGAACTTTAAGATACGTCAAATATTACAACTAGATACGATATGGATTAGATATGTCAGTGTCAAAATGTTTGACGGATCTTATAGTTCGAATCGGGCAGATAGATTTAATTAACATATTCACTGCTAACGTTTTCGTAGCGCTACGCTCGTAGCACATTCCAGCGTTTTCTCGCTTTGAAGAGGAAAGCGACTTCGAAGCCCACCGAGCGGGTACCCGGCACTGAATGTGTTAATACAATTATAATTGAACTATCATATACTGCCATAATGGCTTTTGGTACATTATATTTAAATATACCTACCGTTAAAGTATACAACTTTACACTTTGACACAACTTTACCTACAGCGTCACAGTGCAGTAAAAGCAAAATCACATAAAATTTTCTACACATTGTTCACTTCCTTCAGAAAATGTACATTTATCTGTAACTATTTTTAAGTTAATTCGCTTTTACTGAACTGTGACGCGGTAGGCAAAGTTATGTTAAAGGGCAAAGTTTTATACTTTTACGGTAGTAACACACTTTCAGGTTTATCATGAAGCTAACTCACCTGAAATCGCAACATCTTACAATTTTGCCTAAAAGCCGGCTTGGAAACTTGGCAGCTAAACGGTACGTGCTCAGAGCGTGGCCTCTATTTCGTAGTGGCAAAGACAACGAAATAATAAAGAATGTAGTCCTACTAATATTATATTATAAATACGAAAGTAACTCTGTCTGTCTGTTATTTCTTCACGCTGAAACAGGGATTCCCAATCATTTTCAGTCCGCGGCGCACTTACAAGTTTTAATTTTGGCGCTGAACTGAATTAGGTGTAGAGATAGTTTAAGGACCGGGGAAGGACAAGGTAGTTTATATTAATCATAATCATCATGTTGATTTATTCAAACACGGTTTTCATTTCATTTTTATTTATTTAAAACACATATACAAATGGATTTGTAATAAAATTAGTGTTTTAACGTACTTAAGAAACATATTTAGACCGAGCTTCATTATTAAGTATCTACATAATAATGTTAACATACATAATAACAGCAGAAAGCAAATGAAATCATGAACATACAATCCTATTTTAAAATGAATACGGGATTTAATCCCTATTAATCCTCCTAAGTATTCGTTTTATAATTATCATTCCTTTAATTTAATAATTTGCAAAATCGTTTGCAGACAATGCAGACATATTATCTGCTTGTAAAAAATGTGAAATTTCCAGTCTTTAAAATTTCTTGTCTCTGGTAATAGTAAAAGTTAAATAACGTGCTAGCTCTCGTCTGACTGCACAAATGGGGTTGTAGATGGTCTCTGTGGAGTGAGTGGTCAAAGTTAGCTAGGTACCTAGGCTTAGACCCCGTATTTTTTAAAGTAGGGTTCGTCAGGTATTTTTTTGTTAACTCTACACAGATTTACAATCCTATCCTATCATTTGATCCTACTAGGATTAAAAACTATTGAATATATGCAACCGTATGAGAATGAAAAAAAATACCATTCTCTCACTACAACGTTCTCTGTAATATCACACTATAACAATTGTTTAAAAAATTGATCAAAGGACATACATTCCATCACAGACTAAAGGTGACAGTCCATTTCCATCGACAGCAGCACCTCCATTCATTTTACTATGGAAATTGACAATAACACCGACACGTTCGTACTAGTAGTGCAGCTGCGGTCAGAAATGGAATGTTACCCTAAGGGCCCGTAGCACCAACCACAATAATAATTGACAGACGATCAACGTCACTCGGCAGTGAACTATGAAACTTCCCACACATTCAAATTTTAAATTAAAAATTAAAAAAAAATTAACGGTGACAGGTGGTTTGCTGCTACTGGGACTACGTATTGGATGACATTATGGATTCATGGTATCCTCGATAGGTATGTAAAAGCAATATTACCTACAAAAGCTCTCAAAATGGTCCGTAGCGATAAACAACACAAAACTTTTAGGACGTTCAATCAAGCTGTCATACAAAACAAACTACAACATTATAAAAAAATCTGCCTAGTACAAGAAAGGCTTATGTACCGTTGAACAATGTAAGGATATGCTACCTTTTAACTAAAAACAGCCGGCGTTATGAGCTACGCTAGGGGTGTCAACATCGATCACCGGTGCAATCTGTTCCCTAATACTTGCAAAACGTCCGAGTTGAATAAATCACAGCTCTGGCCCTTCGAAATCCGGCTTATTATTTATCATCCAAATTCCAAGATTGATGTGTCTGAGACAAGCCGATAAGAGAGCTTTCACACTGTGCGATACTATTGAAGCCGATAATTTGTAATAAAATATAATTGGGATGATGACATAATGTTGTATGTTGTATCATCAGGCGATGCGTCTGCTCGTTTTTCTCCTATACAGGGAGTTTTTTCTCCTATACAGCTGTTTTTTTACTACTGCTCAAGTGAAAATTTGAAATTTACGGATAACTGGCATAAGAGTGAAAAAAAATATGCACCAAATTAAAAATTTCTAGGCCTGGGAAGATAGCAAATGACTCAAGCTATCTGCCGTTTTAATTTGGCAAACGATGTACCAAACAGCCTGTATAAAAAAAAAACAAATAAAGTGTACAAAAATGTTTTATTACTGTGTAAGGTAACTGAAATCGTGACGTATAGTGTGAAGAGTCCTTAAAAAGGATTGTGCGAAATTATGCTCCGGTCTGAAAAAAACATTTTGGGAAAAGAACTCTAAAATGATTGATCAATCCAACAAGTGTTGTAAGGTGAGGTTAGGAATATATTTATTATTTATTCGTATGGAAAAAATATATTAATAAATAGAAATTGTTAGGACAATTCCAGGCATGATGATAACAATTTATTTAGAGTACAGTCAGCAGCAATAGTAGCTATGCGGGCGAGGTGTTCAAAATGATCTTGATGCGACTTTATTGTTACGAGAATTAAGAGCGCATCAAGGTAATTCTGAACACCTCGCCCGCTTAGCAACTTCTGCTGCTCACTGTACAACCAACAGGGGCGCCACTGAGCTTCGCCAGGCAACACAAATGGCAGGCAGCAAAAATCCATACATCTATCTCCTTCGTAATAGTTAAGTGCGCTGCATAAGTGTGTCCTTTACCATTGTTGATTGACATAATATAACGGATCATCATCATCATCATCATTTCAGCCTATATACGTCCCACTGATGAGCACAGGCCTCCTCCCATGCGCGAGAGGGCTTGGGCTATAGTCCCCCCGCTAGCCCAATGCGGATTGGGGACTTCACATACACCTTTGAATTTCCTTCGCAGATGTATGCAGGTTTCCTCACGATGTTTTCCTTCACCGAAAAGCTAGTCCCCTCCTCAGTCGTTCACTCTTGACAGAGTGGTCGTGGTTGTATGATGAGACGTATCTATTGTGGATAACGCAGCCCTCGCAATGTGTCTCCATTTGCCACGGTCTTCGGCGTTACGGGAACATTGGACTATGGTGGTTTGTGTCACAGATTTTATTAGGTCTGTCCAGCGCGTAGGTGACCGACCTCGTGACCGCTTGCCTTCAACTCGTCCCTGGACAACGAGACGTTCCATGGAGTTTTGGTTTCGTGTAACGTGCCCGAAGTATTTGAGGATTCGTATTTGAACAGTCGACGATAATCTCTCCTTCACTTTGAGTTCTTCCAAGATCGAAACGTTGGTCCGAAACGCAGTCCAAGGAATACGCAGTAGTCTCCGCCAGCACCACATTTCGAGTGCGTCAATTTTGCGTCGGTCTTTCAGACGCACCGTCCACGTTTCTGCGCCATAAAGAAATATTGGGAAGACTAAGCTTCTCATCAGGCGGACTTTCGTGGTTTTAGTGATGTTGCGGTTGCGCCAGACTCTGTTCAGCTTGTCAACGGCAGATCTTGTGATAGCACATCTCCTGCGGATCTCGTCCTCGCACCCACCATTGTTCGTGATCGTGGAGCCGAGGTATATGTAGCTTTGGACAACCTCACAGTTGCCAATCATGGAGACATCAGGTTGATTTAGTTCCGCTCGATCCACGACCATCATTTTGGTCTTATCTCTGTTGATCGCGAGTCCGAAGGAGAGGCTTGTTGTCTCTAGGCGTTCCAACAACAGTTCTATGTCTTCTTTTGTTTGAGCGAGAAGAGTTGTGTCATCAGCGTATCTCAAGTTCGATGTTTTCCGCCCTCCCACTGAAATTCCCTTGTCCCATTGCTCCAGAACAATTCTCATAATACATTCTGTATAAATATTAAACAACAGTGGAGAGAGAATGCACCCCTGCCGAAAAGCTAGTGGTAAATATCAAATGATATTTCGTACATAAGTTCCGAAAAACTCATTGGTACGAGCCAGGATTTGAACCCGCGACCTCCGGATTGAAAGCCCGACGTCATATCCACTCGGCCACCACTGCTTATACAACCACTGCGTATAACGGATATTTTCAAGATAAAATAAACTTTGCAAACCTTACAATAAATAAATAATAATTTCATCAATAACTGTAGGTACATCGATGCCCTGATTTATCAATATAAAGTTATGTATTAAGGGATACTTACCAGTACAGCAGTTTACCACGAATATAATTCTTGCGGTATATTGCAGTATATCTATAAATAAATCGGCAGGTATATTGAGTTGGCTCTTGAACTAGTATCCAGTATACTGCCACATTCTAAAAGAGCTTAACTTTAAAGCTAAAACTGGGACAAAATACCCTTCTATTTACGATATACCAAGAACACTGTGACCCTATTCTAAAAAGACGTAACTCCACAGATTTTTACTGACTTATAAGCCGTTTTAGTGACAGGATTAGAATGATATTTGCCCACCACGTTACCTGTTGGCTTTCGATGTCTATTGGCAAATAAATACAATGTATTCAGATACGATTTCCATTTTGTTTGTTTGGTATTTGTTTTAGAATAGCATTGTTTTGTGTAAAGCGAGCGCTTTTTACAAAAACAATGTTTTGAATTGATAGCCGCTTTATAATAGGTACAATGAAACCAGCGGCCCGATTCGAACAAAAAAACAATAATTTATTCGCAGAAAAAGGGTAAAGATTAAGTACATGTATTAGTGTAAAAATAAAATATGTTTCACTTTTTTCAACTGTTTTAAACAGCATGCAAATATTATAGAGGATATTAATTAATAAGCATTTAAATTCGAAAGATAACATACCACATAAATTAATCCGACAAATGGTAACGTAACATCAGTAAAAAAGAGTAATATAGAAACAGTTAGATTCGGATTAGAATTAGAAGACACTAAGTAGTTTAAGAATGGTTCTAATATAACACATCACTCCGTATGATTCATAAAGTCTTTTACAGTATAAAAAATAATACTTATAAGAAGTTACAGCGGTACGATACTGATTTACCTAATAGCATGCACAAAGCCGTAACGAGTGGCGAAATACAGGGGAGGTTGCCTAGCAGTGGGAGACAATATAGACATAGACTATAAAAAAATTGGATGTGCCAATGTGCACGTTGAAAGTGAATGTATTACACTTTCTATAACAAACGTAACTTATAATGCAACTTCACCCTACGCTCATACATCATTCCGAAACACTTTAACTGTAAGACCTCAGGACCTTTATTCATATTTAATGTAATTTTTTCACGGATAAGTTCTACTAAGCACCCTCTAGACCTTCGTATGAATTATTAATCGGAAAAGAAAGTGTATTTTTCACCTAGTGCCGAAAGTGACGACTAACTTCCCGAGGGAGTTAAAAAAGAAATTACATTAATATAGGTACTAAATTTGTTCGTGTAATGTAAAGAGCTGATTTTCGGTTTTTTATCCGCATCACTGTAAGTACCTAGTCCATTTTATACTCCGTTAACTTGCACTTTATTCCTTTAGGCCTAGTTTAGGGGCATAAATGTCCAAGAGTCAAAACGTCCAGAGTCAATGCCCTACTGCCAATAAGTCCGTATGTATTATTATTGTATGTATTATTGTCCTAATGTCAGAAAGTCTAGGTGTAGTAATGTTCTTTTGTCATTTAGTCATAGTTACATTTACTTAGGGCATTCTGAAAATTCCTGGATTCCTGGATTATTGATTCCTGGCCATTTAGAAAAAATAAGTCGTCTCATAATATCAGAATCCAGAAAGTTTCAGTATGGCCCACCTTATAAATTAACAAACCTATATTAGTTAAAAATGAACTTAACTATGCGGCACAGCTTTAATTAAAAAGGCTTTTTTCCAAAAAACTGCGTTAATAATGAGGTTCCTAATCGATTTATCAATTAAACGCGCAGCTAAATATGATTATGGGCGAAGTTTCTCTCTCTGCCCATTAGCGGACGGTCAGCGATTCCTTTTTAAATATCTAGAGGGATCTGTTTGAGTTAATAAAGTTTTTGAAATACTTATTTTCAATCACAGATAGTTATTATGAAAATTGTCATGCCTACTACCTGATATGCCCACAACACAAGCTTTCTTGAGCTTACCGTTCTAGAAAATACATTTCAAAATCTTTACTAAACGTGAACATTGGTTTTCAGGTTATTTAGGTACTACTTTTTTAATTTCCCCACATTTTGTTCAATTTTTCTACACAAACACATCCCAAACCACCCGATTACGCACCCGATGCTCTTTTCGGGTACTGCTTTTTATTTTTTCGTAGCATTTTGCCATGATTTCACCAGGAATCTAAATGTCAATTCAACAAAATCCTCTAACGTAAGAAACCCAGCCATTATCCAGCCCCCATCACGATAATTAAATCAACGATTCATCTCCGATACCTCTGGTTCATGAAAAATGCAACGCCAATTTGTGATCGTTCGCCAGCGAACGGTTATAGATTTTAGGTCCATATCGATATTATAAAGGTAAGATTCAGATGGCGGCTACAGCAAAGACATTTCAAAATAGTGAAGGGTAAGGTGGTGGTGCTCGACGCGGTCCCGCGTCATGGTCGACATGTAATCTAGAAACTTAAGTCATTGTCAATATAGGTGACAGCAGGGTGTCAACTAAAAGGCGCTTTTGTCATATACATGGACAGTTTTTCGACATTGTATGGCAGCATCAAAATTTTTATGTCACTATTTATATTTTTTTGGCATTTGCAAGAACCTAACAACATTTGTATGGCACTTTTTCGACATTTGTATGGCAGTATTTACTACCTACCTGTTTTAAATTGCCGCAACAACATTTCCGCCACAAATTCAAACTTTATCAAACAAATGATGAACAAAGCAATTTCATAGGCACTCGCTCGGATGTATGAAAGTATGCATTTTTCATGAGTTCGATGCATTATGCACTGAGCGATGGAGTGTTAATGACTGACGTTGGAGGTTTAAACTAAGAATAATGTTTCCAACGGAATGCCGAAGTCTGGATTCTGCGGTATATTTACTTTATGAAATATATTTCACAGCGTAGGTACCTATTTTGAAACGTGGATGGTCATAATGATTTTTTTCCATTATACAATGTATATAAAAATTATGAATAATAAAACCCCTGTCCCCATAAATATGTTTGTGTTATTCTGACTTTTTGAATTCTTTTTATGAACTAGGTGATTTTAAGTGGCGATATCGTCGTTGTCTTCATGGGATCGTGATATTCATTTTCGTTCTTTAGTTTATTGTTTCATATTTGATGGGTCAATCTAATAATATGAATGATTCAGTCCTACGGAAAGAGCATAACATAATTAAACATATTGGGCTATTATGGGATTTTAAAAAAATCGGTTCCGAGCCCTGATTAAAAGATACTTAACTGATAGGGGACTTTAAAATGAATAATCATTTGTAACATACCTATTTAGTTTAGTTTAGTTTTAGTTTAGTTTTTAAATCTTTAATTTATAGTTAGTTTTAATGATATTGTAAAGTATTAGTTTTTAATCGGAAATAAAGATATTTCATCAACATACCTATTCATTTTTAACATATTGGTCTTCTGATTTTAATAAGCCTTATCCCAGCCTGAAGGGTTTAACTATGCAACCTGTTTCTGTTGGACTGATCCCTATGGGGAAGTTTCCCAAGCAAATTAATTACAACAGATTGCCCCAAATACCCCTGTCTCGCCGCATACCCAATACGTCTGCTGAGATTGATCGGTTCGCTGACATGTGACGTCATATGGCAGCAATATTTCAACGCCTGCGATGTGTGGGTGGTAGTTACAGGTGTAATAATATATATTTTACTATACATATTTCGAAACCTTACCTACTGGCACAAGAAAGAAATGACATGAGCAAAGCTCTTAAGGTTATGATGATGACGATGATGGAAAACTTATTAACTAATTTATGTTATGACTATTTGTTCAAAATGACAGTTTGCGATCTTGTATTTAATTTGTCATTTTAATAGTTGTGGGTCAAATCATGGAAGCTTTTAGCTAAAACACACAACAGTAAAAGTAGACAAAAGCTTATATCAACCAAAGATATTTGACAGAATACCTTATTTCTTTTTGCAATTCCTCTTAGTTATTATTGAAACAAATTAAATTAAGAAGCCAACCCCGACTGTAAACAAGAGACATGTATATATACTGGTAAAGTTACTGATTTTTTCTCTATATATCAGTGTTTTTAGAACAAATGTAATTATATAAATGGACTTCCGAATTCCCCGATATATCAAGTAATTTGTAGTAAATAAATTGGCGTCCATTACGTACGACATCGCTATTTCGACGATTCGAAATGCTAGCCCAAGAGCAAAACATTTTATTTTGGATATAAACAATATCAGAATTAATTTCACCACTACCATCCACCATGGATGGTAATGGTGAAATAAATTTCATCATCACAGGACTTTGTGTCTGTTGCAGACGATTCATGAATTGCTGTTTAGACAACGGGTTTGGTGACTGTGGACCATAGACTAGGAATACTCTATACCGAGTTTAGCGCAATTATTTCATGAAACCGATGATGCCAAAAATGCGGGGGTGCGCGGGACGAGGTGAGCGAAGTCCCGTGCCGTGATTGGTCACACACGTCACACAAAGACACTTTCGACTCGAACATGGAGTAAAATTACCGTATGCATGGCAGAGGGGGTAGCGCGACAATGCTCAGTCTGGAGGATGTTTTGTCTGTTCTGTGGACCAATAAATACAGATTACTAATAAAGCCACACAAGATTCTACATTTATTTGGCCCTAAGATTGAGTCGTTGCAAGCAGAAGCGGTATCATGGTCGCATTTTACAAGCTGTTATGCCATGCGTCACTTTCGCACTTATATATTTATTAGAACGTGACAAGCACGGTGACAAATGATAAAGAGCCAACCATCTTAGCCTTACCGCTTAGAATAATGTGCGTACGTCATGTAAAGTCAAGCAAAATGTTAGCTTAGTAAATGTTACCACTGAAAATCCACAATCTAGCTTTTACCGGCCTATTCATACACGTTCTATTTCCTCAGAGGGAAACATTTTCGCTCTCAAGCTATCTACTGTAATTAGATAATTGTGTAGGCCGGTCCTTCGCCATGCATAATGTAGATGCTAAGGGACGCGCTTAAGAGGATGAACTACCATTTCTCCGTATAGACGTAGTCCCCACCTCTCTGGATATTGAAATTAAGGAAAATATTTTTACACGGTTTGATGAAGGTATATTAACCACATCAACACAAAAAAACATCTATTCTTACCAGTAGGTCTATTCGGATCGGTAAATGTTTGACCTTGATCCATGCAATTCTACATTAACGTAGCACGTGTCATGTACTTATGTCGTATCTCTTTTTAGGGTTCCTTTTACCTTCCGTGATTATTTGTCACTTGATAGTCTCATCGGAAGGTCAGCGCTGAAAATCGCCAGCAACATGCTAAGATGGGGACATTTCGTGACACTTAATTTTCCCAATTTTCTTTTTATTATTTTTTATTGTCTGTATGTTTACAAATAACACTATTCTATACAATTCCAAACTATTCAAATAAACATTAGCCTTTAGAATGCAGAAAGCAGACAGCCAATAGCTGATGTGAATGGAATATTTGCGAAGTGGAGTGCCGTCTGGAAGTCCACTTTCGTTTATCAAAGGCATGGCCGGCGTCGGCTCTAGTTTACTACACGCTCAATAAAATACTACTTCAACTATAGTAGTGTCCTTCGATTCTTCGAAATGATAAAAGAAGGGAAGACTAAAATCAAGGAGCAAAAATTTATTTAATGCATTTGAAAAGCGACTACCGTAAAACGTGGTGAGTAGGTTTCGCGGGGAGAGTTGGGTTATGAATGGGGAGAGAAGGTTTGAGACTGAGAAGGGATTTTAAGGCTACTTCTACAAAAATAATGTAAAATACGCATAAAAAAATCGATCCAACAATCTTCCAAAATCACCTTTGTATGAAAAACCCTCTCACCCCAAATACGAGGCACTACGGGGTGAGGTGGGTTTTCCTCTTTATCGTCAAAGTTATGAAATGGAACTACCCAAAATAAAATAAAAACTAAAATACAAACGTCCGCCACTTATTATATACACCCTTCGAGCAACACCGGCTTCCGACATGTCGGAAGGGAGGGGCCCAAGCGATATCTCGCCGTACAAATCTTTCTGCCATTTTTCGCGGGGGGAAAGGTGCACACAGTCGCATTTCTCACACACTTACATACAAAATCCAATCTGTAATGACGACACAAATACATAGAAAATGACACACGTCAAAGACAAATCTTGCAAACCTCGATCTCTTTTTGTGTACGGACGAGTGACTAGTGTCACAACACACACACTAACACATTTTCGTTGAAGTACGTCATTGTATTCTGAGAGATGAGAAGTCGGATTTGTCGCTCGACCGATCCGCAATTTGTACTGAGCGAGCAAAATCGATAAATCCAACAATTACTTGAGACTAAAATATAATAATTGTATTTAAATGTAATTTAACGTATGATATGTAAAAAAAAATATTACATGTGAAATGTAACACTTTCTTTTTGTAAATTTGATGTCCCCGACCTCTTTTTATAACAAAAAACCGAGCAAACAGGCATTTTTGTACAGCAGTGTTCACGCGCGCGTCTGGACTCGGTCTAGTGAAAAATCCAAGTGCAACTAGTTTTATTACCCGCGCTAGATTAAATTGACGCGCTAATCTTGTACCTCGGCAGAGGGGAAATAGTGCGAATGCCGCCTCCCTTCCGTGTTGCTCGAAGTATACACCATTCAGTTTTCACATGTAAAAACAAAATTTTTACGAGGTTTGAAAGTCAAATTGCACCCAACTCACCCCATTTTACGATACCTGTAGGTTCTATAGTTTATCTTTTTATATCTTTTTGTTTTATCAGTTCAGCAAAAGTGCGAACACGGCATTGATATGTCTATTCTACGCTTGAAAGAGGTAACATAATCCGCCCCTAACGCACTATAATATATAATTTGACCCTCACTAAAACCATAATCCTCATTACTCCTTAATCCGAAAGGGTACAAAGAACCAAGGTACGTTGCGTTGACTACATACGGCCCGATTTGAACTTTAATAAGTTTTTGGCAAAAATTTCATTTTTGGTACAAGCTTTTATCGCTGACTGTACTTATCTTTCCACATGCAACTAATGCTCATCGAGACATTTTTAAAAACCCCAAACACAATTAGGTTTCGTTGTTTTATCACATAGTTCCTATGGCCACCTGCGGTCTCCATCATCAGATCAGCTCGATGACACCATAATATTACATTGTCACCCGACTTACGTATATGTATGCAAAATTTCAGCTCAATCGGAAACCGGAAAGTGGATCAAATTTAACTTGCAATATTTGATTACACACAGACAACGGTCAGGTGAAGTGAAAGTAAATAAAAGTTTGTAAAATACGTCAAATATTACGAGAAGATACGATATAGATTACATATGTTAGGGTCAAAAATTACGTTTCGTCTAGGTACACATCAAAAAAACCTCATCGCCTGATACAATGATGGCTCGATTCGAACTTTAAGATACGTCAAATATTACGTCTAGATTCGAAATGCATTAGATAATATTTCAGTGTCTAAAGCGACGTTTCTTCAAACAATAACATATGCACTTTTGACACTGACATATGTACTGTAACAAAAAAGTCATTTTGGACATTGACATATATCTAATCCATATCGTATCTAGCCGTAATATTTGATGTATCTTAAAGTTCGAAATGGGCCGAAAAGTTCAAAAGGTTCGTGCAAAAAGCCGGTAACTGTTTCGAGTGAGCAAACACACAGAGGGCTCTCGTCGGAGATTGGATCCGATTCGGTTACTCGTTGCCGACTTGTAAGTTTAGTCATCCAGGCAGTTTAGATTTCTAGTGAAATTTTGCATGATTTCGATTGGATTTGGGAGGAAACCGTACGGGTATTAGGACATCTAAATAATTTGATGCGGGTGTAAAAATGGATTTATGTTTTAACTAAAATAATATCTGATTTAAAGGGAAGTACTTTAAAAAGATGATCCAAATTTAACAAATAAAACCGACTAGAAAATAAATTCTCGATCCACCTATTAAAAACAATTATATCGCACATCGTAAGAGCCATGTATGTACACATATTTAGTAAGTACCACTTTTCATCAGATGTCATAGTGGTTCCCCACTTTTCTCAAAAATCTGTTCCATGTTTGCAGGAGCGCTAACTTCTTTTCGAAGAGGCTGTTATGTCCCGAACCTCATGGCGCAGTCTGAGTACACAACAGCATGCATGCAAATCGAAATAATATTGCCGGAGACATGTCAATGATAGAGACATCGTCTTTGAAATTGCGTTTGTAAATGATTCCAATGTTCATCATCACCATCAGTTTAGCTGGAAACCTTAGTTGAACTAGCGGCTTGAATATCTATAAATACGAAACGTATATACGAAAAAGTACATATAGGAAATCACCCACAATCGTGGGTGTTTTTGTTGCAGAATGTAATGTCATAAAAACAAATAATTTACGCAAACATGTGGCATAAATTCAAATTTTTTTTTTTTTTATGAATGGGCTTACTCATGGCCACAGACTAGCCGAGGCGTAGACGTGGCCTACGATGGAGCGAGCTCGCCCAGAAGGTGCCTGTTCACTCTTGATTTGAAGGTTGGTTGGTTGAAATTCAGTACTTCGAATGATTCACCCCGATGTTGGTCGCGGTTTGGTATTTTACAGGCGATCTTGGACATTCTACCTATATGCCTGAGTTTTACGGACTATGGTTCCATTAAAAATCTATAATTATACTGTACCTACAGTCGCCGTCAGATATATCGGAGCGGTCAAAATGGTCGCATATATCTGAACACGCCTCTATTGTCAAGACGTTAGAGTGCGTGTTCAGATATTTATGAGCACCTCGGCAGCTCCGATATATGTGACGTCCCACGGGTAAAGGTACCTTATAGCGGTTGGCGCTTACGCTATTATTAACGCCGCTCCAATTCTATTGCGATGCTATACAACGTAAGCGCCAGCCGTCATAAGGTACCTTTTCCCGTGGAGAGTCACATATCTGACGGCGACTGACGAAAAAATTGACGGTCTGTAAAATTTTCTCGTCTCCGTTTGTATATATATTCTTCAAATCCATGTCGAATATTTTATTCAGGGTGTGCCGGCGTAAATGTACACTTTTATGCGACGGATTGATCGTTGCTCTTGGTAAATATTATAGGAAAACATTTTATTATTTGTGATAGATATTTTGCTTATATGAATTTGTTAGGTTTAAGCGAACTGCAGAACACTAACACATTTTCGTTGAAGTTCCTCATTGTATTCTGAGAGATGAGAAGTCGGATTTGTCGCTCGACTGATCCGCAATTTGTACTGAGCGAGCAAAATCGATAAATCCAACAATTACTTGAGACTAAAATATAATAATTGTATTTAAATGTAATTTAACGTATGATATGTAAAAAAAAATATTACATGTGAAATGTAACACTTTCTTTTTGTAAATTTGATGTCCCCGACCTCTTTTTATAACAAAAAACCGAGCAAACAGGCATTTTTGTACAGCAGTGTTCACGCGCGCGTCTGGACTCGGTCTAGTGAAAAATCCAAGTGCAACTAGTTTTATTACCCGCGCTAGATTAAATTGACGCGCTAATCTTGTACCTCGGCAGAGGGGAAATGCCGCCTCCCTTCCGTGTTGCTCGAAGTATACACCATTCAGTTTTCACATGTAAAAACAAAATTTTTACGAGGTTTGAAAGTCAAATTGCACCCAACTCACCCCATTTTACGATACCTGTAGGTTCTATAGTTTATCTTTTTATATCTTTTTGTTTTATCAGTTCAGCAAAAGTGCGAACACGGCATTGATATGTCTATTCTACGCTTGAAAGAGGTAACATAATCCGCCCCTAACGCACTATAATATATAATTTGACCCTCACTAAAACCATAATCCTCATTACTCCTTAATCCGAAAGGGTACAAAGAACCAAGGTACGTTGCGTTGACTACATACGGCCCGATTTGAACTTTAATAAGTTTTTGGCAAAAATTTCATTTTTGGTACAAGCTTTTATCGCTGACTGTACTTATCTTTCCACATGCAACTAATGCTCATCGAGACATTTTTAAAAACCCCAAACACAATTAGGTTTCGTTGTTTTATCACATAGTTCCTATGGCCACCTGCGGTCTCCATCATCAGATCAGCTCGATGACACCATAATATTACATTGTCACCCGACTTACGTATATGTATGCAAAATTTCAGCTCAATCGGAAACCGGAAAGTGGATCAAATTTAACTTGCAATATTTGATTACACACAGACAACGGTCAGGTGAAGTGAAAGTAAATAAAAGTTTGTAAAATACGTCAAATATTACGAGAAGATACGATATAGATTACATATGTTAGGGTCAAAAATTACGTTTCGTCTAGGTACACATCAAAAAAACCTCATCGCCTGATACAATGATGGCTCGATTCGAACTTTAAGATACGTCAAATATTACGTCTAGATTCGAAATGCATTAGATAATATTTCAGTGTCTAAAGCGACGTTTCTTCAAACAATAACATATGCACTTTTGACACTGACATATGTACTGTAACAAAAAAGTCATTTTGGACATTGACATATATCTAATCCATATCGTATCTAGCCGTAATATTTGATGTATCTTAAAGTTCGAAATGGGCCGAAAAGTTCAAAAGGTTCGTGCAAAAAGCCGGTAACTGTTTCGAGTGAGCAAACACACAGAGGGCTCTCGTCGGAGATTGGATCCGATTCGGTTACTCGTTGCCGACTTGTAAGTTTAGTCATCCAGGCAGTTTAGATTTCTAGTGAAATTTTGCATGATTTCGATTGGATTTGGGAGGAAACCGTACGGGTATTAGGACATCTAAATAATTTGATGCGGGTGTAAAAATGGATTTATGTTTTAACTAAAATAATATCTGATTTAAAGGGAAGTACTTTAAAAAGATGATCCAAATTTAACAAATAAAACCGACTAGAAAATAAATTCTCGATCCACCTATTAAAAACAATTATATCGCACATCGTAAGAGCCATGTATGTACACATATTTAGTAAGTACCACTTTTCATCAGATGTCATAGTGGTTCCCCACTTTTCTCAAAAATCTGTTCCATGTTTGCAGGAGCGCTAACTTCTTTTCGAAGAGGCTGTTATGTCCCGAACCTCATGGCGCAGTCTGAGTACACAACAGCATGCATGCAAATCGAAATAATATTGCCGGAGACATGTCAATGATAGAGACATCGTCTTTGAAATTGCGTTTGTAAATGATTCCAATGTTCATCATCACCATCAGTTTAGCTGGAAACCTTAGTTGAACTAGCGGCTTGAATATCTATAAATACGAAACGTATATACGAAAAAGTACATATAGGAAATCACCCACAATCGTGGGTGTTTTTGTTGCAGAATGTAATGTCATAAAAACAAATAATTTACGCAAACATGTGGCATAAATTCAAATTTTTTTTTTTTTTATGAATGGGCTTACTCATGGCCACAGACTAGCCGAGGCGTAGACGTGGCCTACGATGGAGCGAGCTCGCCCAGAAGGTGCCTGTTCACTCTTGATTTGAAGGTTGGTTGGTTGAAATTCAGTACTTCGAATGATTCACCCCGATGTTGGTCGCGGTTTGGTATTTTACAGGCGATCTTGGACATTCTACCTATATGCCTGAGTTTTACGGACTATGGTTCCATTAAAAATCTATAATTATACTGTACCTACAGTCGCCGTCAGATATATCGGAGCGGTCAAAATGGTCGCATATATCTGAACACGCCTCTATTGTCAAGACGTTAGAGTGCGTGTTCAGATATTTATGAGCACCTCGGCAGCTCCGATATATGTGACGTCCCACGGGTAAAGGTACCTTATAGCGGTTGGCGCTTACGCTATTATTAACGCCGCTCCAATTCTATTGCGATGCTATACAACGTAAGCGCCAGCCGTCATAAGGTACCTTTTCCCGTGGAGAGTCACATATCTGACGGCGACTGACGAAAAAATTGACGGTCTGTAAAATTTTCTCGTCTCCGTTTGTATATATATTCTTCAAATCCATGTCGAATATTTTATTCAGGGTGTGCCGGCGTAAATGTACACTTTTATGCGACGGATTGATCGTTGCTCTTGGTAAATATTATAGGAAAACATTTTATTATTTGTGATAGATATTTTGCTTATATGAATTTGTTAGGTTTAAGCGAACTGCAGAACACTAACACATTTTCGTTGAAGTTCCTCATTGTATTCTGAGAGATGAGAAGTCGGATTTGTCGCTCGACTGATCCGCAATTTGTACTGAGCGAGCAAAATCGATAAATCCAACAATTACTTGAGACTAAAATATAATAATTGTATTTAAATGTAATTTAACGTATGATATGTAAAAAAAAATATTACATGTGAAATGTAACACTTTCTTTTTGTAAATTTGATGTCCCCGACCTCTTTTTATAACAAAAAACCGAGCAAACAGGCATTTTTGTACAGCAGTGTTCACGCGCGCGTCTGGACTCGGTCTAGTGAAAAATCCAAGTGCAACTAGTTTTATTACCCGCGCTAGATTAAATTGACGCGCTAATCTTGTACCTCGGCAGAGGGGAAATGCCGCCTCCCTTCCGTGTTGCTCGAAGTATACACCATTCAGTTTTCACATGTAAAAACAAAATTTTTACGAGGTTTGAAAGTCAAATTGCACCCAACTCACCCCATTTTACGATACCTGTAGGTTCTATAGTTTATCTTTTTATATCTTTTTGTTTTATCAGTTCAGCAAAAGTGCGAACACGGCATTGATATGTCTATTCTACGCTTGAAAGAGGTAACATAATCCGCCCCTAACGCACTATAATATATAATTTGACCCTCACTAAAACCATAATCCTCATTACTCCTTAATCCGAAAGGGTACAAAGAACCAAGGTACGTTGCGTTGACTACATACGGCCCGATTTGAACTTTAATAAGTTTTTGGCAAAAATTTCATTTTTGGTACAAGCTTTTATCGCTGACTGTACTTTTCTTAACAACAATTATATCGCACATCGTAAGAGCCATGTATGTACACATATTTAGTAAGTACCACTTTTCATCAGATGTCATAGTGGTTCCCCACTTTTCTCAAAAATCTGTTCCATGTTTGCAGGAGCGCTAACTTCTTTTCGAAGAGGCTGTTATGTCCCGAACCTCATATGGCGCAGTCTGAGTACACAACAGCATGCATGCAAATCGAAATAATATTGCCGGAGACATGTCAATGATAGAGACATCGTCTTTGAAATTGCGTTTGTAAATGATTCCAATGTTCATCATCACCATCAGTTTAGCTGGAAACCTTAGTTGAACTAGCGGCTTGAATATCTATAAATACGAAACGTATATACGAAAAAGTACATATAGGAAATCACCCACAATCGTGGGTGTTTTTGTTGCAGAATGTAATGTCATAAAAACAAATAATTTACGCAAACATGTGGCATAAATTCTAAATTTTTTTTTTTTATGAATGGGCTTACTCATGGCCACAGACTAGCCGAGGCGTAGACGTGGCCTACGATGGAGCGAGCTCGCCCAGAAGGTGCCTGTTCACTCTTGATTTGAAGGTTGGTTGGTTGAAATTCAGTACTTCGAATGATTCACCCCGATGTTGGTCGCGGTTTGGTATTTTACAGGCGATCTTGGACATTCTACCTATATGCCTGAGTTTTACGGACTATGGTTCCATTAAAAATCTATAATTATACTGTACCTACAGTCGCCGTCAGATATATCGGAGCGGTCAAAATGGTCGCATATATCTGAACACGCCTCTATTGTCAAGACGTTAGAGTGCGTGTTCAGATATTTATGAGCACCTCGGCAGCTCCGATATATGTGACGTCCCACGGGTAAAGGTACCTTATAGCGGTTGGCGCTTACGCTATTATTAACGCCGCTCCAATTCTATTGCGATGCTATACAACGTAAGCGCCAGCCGTCATAAGGTACCTTTTCCCGTGGAGAGTCACATATCTGACGGCGACTGACGAAAAAATTTACGGTCTGTAAAATTTTCTCGTCTCCGTTTGTATATATATTCTTCAAATCCATGTCGAATATTTTATTCAGGGTGTGCCGGCGTAAATGTACACTTTTATGCGACGGATTGATCGTTGCTCTTGGTAAATATTATAGGAAAACATTTTTCTCAAACATGCAATGAAATATTGCTGTTATATTCCTTATAATAGGCTGCGAAGTATGACGTTTCAGGTGCGGCTAGGACAAAAGGTCGTTAATGGAATTTCATACACATCTTGCAGGCCTAGGCCGGCAAAGTCCTCTTTTTTAATTTTCATTTCACAGATATTTGTGACACAGCATCGTGGCATTCATCCATTAAAAAAAACTAGAGGCAGTATTTGCTTTATGGTTCGTAATGACACTCTGCCACTACGCATATAAAAAAAAAACAATGTTTGCTATAATTTGCAGTTTTATTTGTATAAAATCAACATAAACTTAATAAATAATACATTCTATAATTTTATAATTTTAAATTATAAATTTAACTACACAAATAAAAACATTTAAAATATTTCATCTAAACGTTAGCGGTAAAACGGTCTACTCAAACACGCGTAGTTATATTTTTTAAATTGTTATGGAGGTAAAGTTGAAAAATATTCATTCTGTTTTATTGGATTTATGGTGCGTTGTTGATTTTTAGTGTTCCGTACAAAACTTTGTTTACGGAACACTTATGGGATCACTTCGGTCTTGCAAATCAGTTAAATACGTTTTTCTCAGAGACCGTTTGACATAGATACCTAAAATTTGGAACAGTTATAGCAATTACCACCACTCATATTGTAAATAAGTCAAAACTGCTTATTTCTTATTAAAGGGGGAAATTTAGGGGGTTGAGAGGGGTAGGCTGAAACTTTTTTCATTTGTAAGAATCGTGTGGGGTACCATTAGAAAGCTTGCAAAAAATTGAGTCGATGGACTGATTTTGACTTCATTTTAGACTGCAATAGTTTCGTCAAAAAATGCATTTAAAGTTGCAAGTTTTCATACAAAAATTTTCACCTCTGTCCTGGCGATTTTAGCGAAAACTATAGATAACAGGCAGCTGACCAGTCAATACCCAACTTAAAGAAGCATGGAGACGGCGGGAAAATTATCAGCTTAACTTTATCTTTATTAGTTTTTCAACTGCAGCTTGACCTTTGGTTGCTTAGGGCTAGCTAACTGATGCTTACACTGGTCAATTCATATTTAGCGAGAAACATCCTTAGTTAAAACTTTGGCATTGAAATTTATGACTTATGTCTTTGACACAAAGTTTAATCCTGCTTGCTTATTTTTGTGGGATATTTAATTTTATCTCAATAGCCTACTATAAGTATGAGAGACATCTACAAAATACGACCTTATTATATTGCAAATAAGTTTCAATTTCGAACGGGCTTTCCAACCAATGGACAAGGCATCTCAAAAATGTGAAAAATTCAAATTAAGAATTCCGTTCTTGACTGTCGTGGTGTTTTTTTTTTCCACAATAGGACACATAGAGTTAGTAAGGCGTATAGAGATAATAAAGTCATTTAATATTTATGAACAGCTTTGGCCTCATGTATAGATTTTATTGAGAGTATCTGATTCGTCGAAACAATATACACAATATTCCTTTTCATTAAGTACCATTACATTTCTGTATTAATTGTATAATTATAATATCTATTAATTATATTCAGTACTTATGTATATTTTTGAACGGATCGGTGAGCAACAAGATTCAGGGCTATAACCGCGAAAATAAAAGTTCGCAAATTGCGAGCATTTTTCTCTGTCACTCTAATTACGCCTTCATTGGAGTAAAAGAGAAAGATCCCCGCAAATTGCGAATTTCGGTTTTCGCGGTAGCCCCTCAGTCCTGTTACGAGAAAATAATTTTGGAAGACATTAATAGTATATGACAGTTAAATATCACAGTTTTTAGAAACAAAGGTAAAATTGACGAAATATTTAAAGTAAGCCGATCTTGTTTTTTAGCAGTTCTAAATAATATTAAAGTCTATATATGTATATGGCATTAAAAAAATAATGAGTTCTAAATTCAAATTGAAGGAGTATATATTTATGGTATTATAGGCCAAGCGCGCACCACGATTTTAATTTTTGCGACACGATTTTAGAATCGCGCTGTAATATATCGCAGAAAATTCACTGCGCGCATTGCGATGAAAAACTCGACGATTTGTTCATTCTCAACATGGATTTCGTACCAGTCGCTTGTCATGAAACGTGTCTTTAATATGCGATTGCTGTATGACTTTGAGCATTTATAACACAAAGGTGATCCCCGTCTATATCCATAATTAAATGGTCAACATCTAGCGTCTCATTTTGAGACTCCATTGGAGATGCAGGTGCCGAGATGTTGGGGTTTGGAGAGCGAAATGCCGACTGAGGTCCGGCCGGGGTGCGATTTTATTATCATAGTGCGCGCGGGGCCATACAACTCCGCATGCTGCAATTCACTTTGCGACAATCGCGTCGCGAACAATCGCTGAAAAATGTGACAAATCACAATTTTAAAATCGCAGCGATTTTTTTGTCGCATATGCGCGCACTAACATATAAACACATACGTTGCATTTCTGCGACAAAATTATCGCAGGACAAAAAATCGTGGTGCGCGCTTGGCCTTACTCTAAATTATTATAATACATCAAGCATTCGCGAGATGCTCGACTTCGGTATTCAAACACAAAGCGATAGTACAAGAATCTAACTAAATGCGAAGGCCGAAGGAGCGATTCGAAGATCCGAAGCGTCCGACAGACACGCGCCTCCTGTAACTTTTCCAAGTATTTTTAAGTACAAGTGTCTAAGTCGCAAGATCCAAAGGCTGGAGTCGCATTGGGCCGAAAGCCCGAAGCATTCAGGAGGTCAGTTCTAAACACAGGTAATTAATGCAAGTGTCTAAATGCGAAGGCCGGAGGCCCGAAGCCTGCAAGATGTCAGTGGTTAAACACAGAACTGACAGCCTGGACGCTTCGGGCCTTCGGCCCTACGCGGAGCTCGGGCTTCGGCCTTCGCATTTAGATACTTATACTATTGTTCTGTGTTTAAGTACTAACATTCTGGACGCTTCGGGCCTTCGGCCCTACGCGGAGCTCGGCCTTCGGCTTTCGCATTTAGACACTTGTACTATTGCTCTGTGCTAAAGCGATGACATTTTGCTAAAGCTCGGCCTTCGGCCTTCGCACTTAGACACTTTGTACTATTATTCTTTGTGTGTAGTTGAATACGGTATCCTAAAAACAGGCAAACGCGTGTCAAGGCAGGCCAAGGCCGGCAGATGCCCTTCGCTTTTTTCGCTTTTTAGGTTATGTCTGCCATTTGTGAGTTACCTAATATAAAATAATAGTAAAAGCTTTACGGTTACCTATCGTTTTACTACTTTTCTTGAATGCTAAACGGCTAGTTAAGTATTTACTTAATTCACCTCGCCTTTTATGTCATAGAAAAATAAGCGCCTTAAGCTCCGGCCCGGATAACTCAGTCTATCGTGAGTCATCCTAAAAAAATGCATTGTTACCTACTTAATTGAAATGGTTGGGAAATACATAATGAAATCAACAAAATAACTAACACAGCGTAAATTAGTATACGGAGATAAGAATTTTAGATGTTATTAGGTATGTGTCTGCTTTCTTACTCGTACGAGTCATTAATACCTAATAACTGGGAGACCGAGCTTTGCAAATTTCATCGAAATCGTTAGAGCCGTTTCCAAGATCCCCGAAATATAAACAAGAATTGCTCGTTTAAAGGTACTTAAGTATTAGATATTAAGTATATCGGCCCGATTCGAACTTTAAGATACGTCAAAATTACGTCTATGGGGTCATCCATTAATTACATCACACGTTTAGGTGGCGGGAGGGGGTCAAGAAAATGTGACATATTGTGACATGGGGGAGGGGGGAGACACAAACTTTGTGACGCCACTTTAAGGAGGCCCGAAGCCTGCAAGATGTCAGTGGTTAAACACAGAACTGACAGCCTTGACGCTTCGGGCCTTCGGCCCTACGCGGAGCTCGGGCTTCGGCCTTCGCATTTAGATACTTATACTATTGTTCTGTGTTTAAGTACTAACATTCTGGACGCTTCGGGCCTTCGGCCCTACGCGGAGCTCGGCCTTCGGCTTTCGCATTTAGACACTTGTACTATTGCTCTGTGCTAAAGCGATGACATTTTGCTAAAGCTCGGCCTTCGGCCTTCGCACTTAGACACTTTGTACTATTATTCTTTGTGTGTAGTTGAACACGGTATCCTAAAAACAGGCAAACAACCTCTGTAAAATGTAACGATGCGAGCGGTACGGCTACCATCAGTTTGGCATTGACATAAACGCTACCGTGGGCGTGAACGTAATTTACTTTCTATGCATCTCGCTCGTACTGACATATTAGTGCGAAAGAGATATACCTATAGGAAGTATGGTAGCCGTACGGAACACTAAATGCCTCGAGCTATCTCGGGCTTGGCCAAATTATTTGACTTTAATATGAGTTCCGACGAAATAATGAAATTAATATTAATTGTAATCGTAGGTGTTGGAATTGGCAGCGTAACCAGAATTGATTTTAAATAACTTGCTGCCTCTGCCGCCAAGTCAAAGACGAAGTATGTATATGGTTGCTTATGGCAATTTTATTATTTGAGAAACTAAGAAAAATGGCTTACAGTTTATTAGAAACAGTTTTGTGGCATATTTTAAATGAATGTAACTACAAATTCGTCAACACTGTGGAAATTATAATTATTTACTCCATGCATAAAGCAACGATGTATGTGAAACATGATATCAATATGAAAGACTATGTAAACTTATGTGACGAAAACGACAGTCAGACGGATACAAGGCGAAAAAATCAAAGATACATGGAAATATACGGGTAGTAAAAATACACGACTCGTGTAAAACATACGCGTGGTAATGATATAGGTAAGTGTTGGTTATATTTTGGGTGTAATTTACTTTTAGTTTTTTCTATAAATAAAACTTGGGTTTCGTGGATTTTTTATTTTATTTATTTCATTGCATGTTTGAGAAAAGCACTATACATACCTCGGCGGGAAATGGGGTTGCCCGCGTTCAGACCTATCCAGCCTCGCTTCGCTCGGCCGTCTATATGTCTTCGGCCGGCAACCCCTTTCGTCCCGGCCTCTGTAGTAATGTACTATTATTATTTGTGATAGATATTTTGCTTATATGAATTTGTTAGGTTTAAGCCAACTGCAGAAATTCAGTGTACGTCGGATCTTACCATTCTTTTTTTATCAGTATTTAAACATATTCTGAGTTACTTGTCTGTCTGTGAGGCGTGTCAAGCCTTATAAATAAACTTTGTTTGTTAGGGTTCCGTACCCAAAGGGTAAAACGGGACCCTATTACTAAGACTTCGCTGTCCGTCCGTCTGTCGACAGGCTGTATCTCACGAACCGTGATAGCTAGACAGTTGAAATTTTCACAGATGATGTATTTCTGTTGCCGCTATAACAACAAATACTAAAAACAGAATAAAATAAAGATTTAAATGGGGCTCCCATACAACAAACGTGATTTTTGACCAAAGTTAAGCAACGTCGGGAGTGGTCAGTACTTGGATGGGTGACCATTTTTTTCTACTTTATTTTTCGTTTTTTTTTTGCATTATGGTACGGAACCCTTCGTGCGCGAGTCCGACTCGCACTTGCCCGGTTTTTTTTCATACTTGGTAGGCCAAGAAACTTGCAAATTAAGTCAACTCTGCGTACCGATTTAAATTAGTTGTATTATAAAATTGTTCCTAATTATTCCGACATAAGGAAGGGGCTCTTCAAACCAGCAATATTTTATCCAAATCTGTTCTTGCTCGTTCGTATTTTTTTTGTTTATCGCCCCGCCCTTTACCCTTCGTATGCCTGCTGTCAAATATAATCATTAAAAAATTGTCCTTGACATTAAAAAAAACGATTTGAATTCAGGTCCGTGACTAAGCATACAAGGGGTCACACAATGTTCTATTTAAAGCTCAAATAGGGTTCTTAGACTAAATAATAGGTGGATTTGCTCAAAGCCAGTCTCAAAATAGGTAGGTAGGTATTAGTTCCGTTCCAAGGCGTGTAGCCCGATGGCTGAAGGAATTGGACATACGGCCAAATCAGTGAAACCAAACAATGTTGTGCCGGATTAATGACTAATTTCGTTCTATCCAATTATTCTATTGACTAAACTGTAATCCGATCCGATGATTCGTAGTTATAATCAAACCACATACGTTTGTTCAATCGCGTAACTGTACCCACTGTTATTAATTAAATATTTATTTAAATCAAATAGTTATTGTTTACAGAAGTGATGTGAAGTCTCAAAAAATCGTATTTCTGAATTTAAAAGTCAAACTAGACCCCTAACTTAGTGCCATGTTTTGTGCTAACGTGATGCTACCTGAATTATCAAACAATAATGTAATAATATATCGTTAGCTCCTAAATTATTGATCTAGGGTTTCTGGTTTCTCGACCTTTTTAATTTCTCGAGGCACGGGAATTCTCGACCAAGATTTCTCGAGTTTCTCGAGTATCTCGAGAAATTTTGAATGTTTCAAAAAACACCATGTTATTTTCATTTATTTGCTTTATTACAAATCAGACTCATAGGAATCGTAGGTGAGGTCAATAATCAAACATATGGCAAATTTTTAGTTACCATAAATTGTACTTAATAATCAAAAATTCGACAACAAACAAAAAAAAACTATAGGTGCAAGCATGCGCGCCGGCGATGTGATATGGTATAATGTATTTATTTAGGTATTTAACAAAATTAAATCAAACCACAATACCTATGGTATTTTATTAGGCAGGAATATTCAAGTCAATAAATTTAACTAGATGTGACAAACTTACAGAAATTACTACGAAATAGTCAACGTAACAATGAAGCTGCTAAAATTGTGATATTTTGCTAATAGGAATATATCGGGATGATTTGATTTATCAATAGTAATTTATTATATTTGTTATTACATGGCCCTATAATTCGTTTTTAGAATTAGAAAGAAGATAAGCGATTTGGACGAGTCTTTCTATCGAAAAACACTTGAAAATTAAATCACCGCAAATAAATTATGTAACAATTACAAATCATATACGATAGTTTACATTAAGTATTTTGCTTTCATAAGTAGTAGTTATTTTTTTTTATTTGGTTGGTTAAATAAATGTTTTAAGTACCTGAAAATGTAAAAAAAAAAATTAACATTTATTTCACTACCCAAAGAATAACACTTTAGACATATCACGTTTTATACGCGTGTTTTCTTTTTACTTATCACATGAGATTTATTTCTCGAGTTCTCGAGGCATTGAGTGTTTTTTTCCCGTCTCGACTTAGGACAAATTTCTCGAGATTTCTCGCCTCGAGAATTCTCGAGCAGAAACCCTATATTGATCGTAGAGTAAAAATAAATATAACCTAATTTGTACGAAATTTTATGTTAAAACTTTTATCTGATGTACATAATAAGTATTCTTCGTATAGAATACGTATTCTTATCTATTTACTTTCTGTCGTTACAGGTAACAACAGAAAAGATGAGGAAACCACAGGAATAAGTATTTCCAGGTAAATTATACCTACATCTTTGGCCCTGGCACTGTTTCAATCCTTGAGAACCCTCGATGATTGTCATCACAATATGTAGCCGAAACACCCGCTACCTACTTGTGGGCGGGTCGGGTCCTGCCAAGAAAGGCTAACCGTTTCCGAGCCCCCTGGCCACTCACGTCACTCACTTGCCGAACAATGACCCAGCATAATACCACGTTTGCCATAATGTCCTGTGCGTCCAGCCTTTGCCCACTTGTACTTCAACACAGAGCGTGTAGCCAGAGTATTTATTTTTGGAGTGTTGTGGGCCTCTGAGTGCCACGTCGACCACGCTGTGATCTATTGTGACGGCCCTTTAAAGTTCACTACTAGTTAATGCCCGTTGAATTCAGGAAATTCCAGATTCTTTGGGCCGTAATGCTCTGTACCTCATATGGTTGCAGTACGTGTCGTAGGTAGGTCCTTATTTTTGATATTAGTGGTCCACAGGAACAGAGAATGTGCATAGCAGTCTCCTCTGACTCCTGGCAGAACCTGCATGTCGCATTCTTATTTCTTTTCGATTTGAAACGTGTTGGTTCATCTTACAGTGTCCAGTCAATATTCTAGTCTGGTATATATGTATGTATTTCAGTCAATTGTCGCTGGTTGCCAGAGTAAAGTAAAGTAAGTCAGTAAATATTCTTTATTGCACTAATAATTGTACATTTAGAGTACCTATCGTTATAAAGCTGTTTTTAACGCTTTTTAAAACGCTAAGTATATTTTTCCATCATGATGAATTTTAGGCGACGACAAATGATCACGCTAAAAAGATCCTTGATGTAAAGGTTGATTAACTTAGATCAATCTAACTGCCGTATTCCATAGGCTTGCAAATGATTCAACTGCTTAAATACTTTTATGTGCTTTATAGTCTGAATACCTATAGGGACCGTACGCGTTGTAGGGTCTGCCATCTTGTGGGCTACATCAGAAGCATAAACAACACATTTAGGTACGCCTCGCGCCAAAAATCTGACAGCTCCTATGCTTTTTTTTTAACACTTAACACTAATAAATATATTTTACTATAGCAAAAGTTTGAAATTTATTTCTTGTATATCCAACCATTACTCTTTTACAGCCCAGCTAGGCTTTAGGTGTATAAATCAGTATTTATGTTTTGCATTGCAGTAAATAATAACACTAACATTCTCCAGTGCAAATGCAAATCTGCTTGAGTGCTTGCATGTTCACAAGCATTACTAACAGTTACAGAAAATTATTTCCAACAAGATGCTGGTACGTCATATTATAGGCATAGTTTACATAGTACGATAAAGAAATAACATAAAATGTATATTATATCAATATTAGGTTTCGTTTTTTGTGTTTTGAATAGGAACTCTTTCAGTGGAATTAATTTTAGTCGTCGAATTATCTTCTAGATCTGTACAGTGCGTGAAAAGTCCTACATCGCGCTGTGAATATTTTCCTCAAACATTAACCATGAACATAACCTCTAGCCGGTATAAAGTATTCTCAAGCCTTTATTACAGTACAGCTTTTGAGTCTATTACATTATTGTTTGATTATTAAGAGTGCATTTAATTATAATCCTTTTTATAACTGGACGTAAATTAGCAAAAATAATTTATCCTCAGAAAATTTTCGTTCATAATATTCAAGCAAATTTTTTTAACAGACTCCTAAGTCACTGTGTACAATTTTGTGTATAATATCCCAAAATCTATTTTAACCTTTTATTGTGTATCTAAGGGTCCCAATTACAAAAACAAAATATTGCTTCTGGGTATCAGGAGGTTATTCACAGATTTTTGCGGGTCAGGTCCTTTACCCTTAATTATGTCCTGTGTGAACCTGCCCTGTAACCTGGAACAATTCCGCATAACGGCGCGATTCGGGAAATGAATTAGAGATTAACTAGAAACGATATAGTAAAGATATGTGACGTCCCACTGGTAAAGGTACCTTTATGGCGGTTGGCGCTTGCGCTATTATTAACGCCGCTCTAATATTATTGCGACGCTATGCGATTACGCTAAGCGCCGGTCGCCATTAGGTACCTTTGTCCGTGGAACGTCACATATCTTCACTATTTCATATTTGGTGAATCTGTAATTCATTTCTCGAATCGCGGCACCAACCGCCATAAGGTACCTTTTGCAGTGGAACGTCACATATCTTTACTATTTCATATCTAGTGAGTGTCTTATTCATTTCCCGAATCGAGCCGATTGCTTCTGGGTCTCTGGAGGTTATTGACAGATGTTTGTGGGTTGGCCATTTACCCTTAAATTACGTTCTGTGTGAACCTGCCCTGTAACCTGTAGGTAACAATTCCGCATAAGCCAAGTGACACGCGCTGCGGGCGCTCTGGGCCCGATTCGGATTTTGAAATAGACATCTTTTAGACATCACCAAGATACGATAACGATATGTTTAAGATCTAACCTGTCAAATTTGACATTTACGCGATTCTGGAGATACTCTTGAACGATTTCCACAGGATATGACTGAGATCCAATTCACATCTAATAGATATCTTACTCTATCTAACGTAAAAGTGACATTGGTTGCCCAAATTGCGCTGAAAAAGAGAACTAGTTGATATCTAAGCTATATCGTGTCTAGAATGGATCTAGTACGTGTCGTCTCTTGTGAATATCTTGAAGTTCGAATACGGCAGTCTGTTTATTTAATATATATGTATTGAAATGGGGTAACTTTCGCGCTACGCTGAATACATCTGACGCTTTTGTTCGGAGTTACTGAAGGATGAAGTTGCGATGGAATCGATTGTATAATTACATACACACATACATACATATAATCACGCCTATTTCCCGGAGGGGTAGGCAGAGACCACGGATTTCCACTTGCTACGATCCTGACATACCTCTTTCGCTTCCTTCACATTCATAACATTCCTCATACACGCTCGCCGGTTTAGGGTGCTCTTGACCTGGCCTTTCTTCAGGATTTCCCCGATCTGATCAGAGAAAGTCCGCCGAGGTCTACCCCTTCCAACTCCCACTTTCACTTCTCCCTCATACACTCTCTTTGTCAGCCTTCTTTCACTCATTCTTTCCACATGTCCAAACCATCTCAACATACCTTTCTCAATTTTTAGTATATTTAGTATATTTGTATAATTACGTAGAGTATTTACTCGTGTACAATAATAATAATAATTTGTGTGTTAAAGGCCTTTGCAAGTTGGTAAATATCAAATGATATTCCGAACATAAGTTCTGAGAAACTCATTGGTAGGTACATGCCAGGATTTGAACCCGTGACGTCCGGATTGAAAGTCGGCCGTCAGATCCACTCGGCCACCACCGCTTATCAGTCCTCAATCAATAACAAAAAACAATTAAATCTGTTAACATGCCCCAATATAAAGGTCAGCCACACTTATAAGTATAAGTATAAGTACTTATCCATAGAAACCATATTACAAAAAACCATAAACCTGATGGTGCCTGGACACTAGAGATGCAACGGATAGTTGTTTGGCCGATGGTCAGGCCGAATATCCGGTATCCGGCCGCCGAATATTCGGCCAGCGGAGCCTAGACCTACATTTCGGGTTTTCAGGTGCGCATTCTGCAGGTTTGACCTGTTTCCTAGTGAACGTTCGCGCGGACACTTTTCTAGGTTTGAAATGAGTGCGCGTGCTAGTCAGTGAAATGTTTAAATTGTTTTAAAATAATAAACAAGTACGATTATGATCAAGACTGTTTCTTAAATCCAATTAGTTTACTCCGAAATCAAGCAATGTTACTATCCGGTATCCGGCCGGATAGGAGGTGGCTATCCGGTATCCGGTCGGATATTAATATCATGGCTGGATAGGCCGGATACCGGATAGTAACCGAATATCCGGTGCATCTCTAACAGTTTGTTTTGTTAAATAACATAACAAAGTAGGTACATACTTTCCCATCAACACATCGAACAACCCCCAAACCGTCGGTCAAAGGCTAAACATCAAAGAATTCATAATTGTGCAAATTTACCTGGCTCTTAATTACGGCCCTTCAACGCCAGTTTGTCTGAAAAATGTAGGCTGTTTTAAGCTTTAATTGACAACACGCTTTTAGGGACAAAAAAATCCTTTTTTTGCTGTTCGGGTTTCAGACGGTATTGTATTTTGATAACCTTTTGTAGGGTTTCGGCAACGTCTTGTATTTAACTTTCAAAGTTCTGCCCGACTTACAATTAGTGTTGCCATGGCCTCGAGTCTAAACTTATGATTTGCGAGTGAAGGACTTGATTCAACACTTATTTAGGTACGATACAAGTGCGATATGCACAACGAGTGGCTAATTTTAAAACACGACCGAAGACTATTTTAAATCGACACGAGTTGCGAATTAGCTATTCGCACGTGTCTTGTACAAATTTTTACAGTATGGTCAAAAATGCCTTACATAATTTTGGAAAACTTTCAAACTGTATCGATTTGTATCAAACATAGCTAAGAACCACCGCATCGAAATCGATTCATCCGTAGAAAGCTACGCACAGTGTTTCGTCTAGAACAAGCTAGGTGGACAAAATTATTTTTTTATGTTTTTGGGTAGTATTATGGTTAGTATTGTTCAATTAAATATAATTTACTAAAAATTTTAAAATACCATGAAAAAAAGTAAAAAAATTCAAATAAAATATATATTTAAATTAATTATATATCTTTTACAAATAATTTATTAACACAATAATAAACAAAATTTTACAATTCATTAGATACACTATTTTCATACTATTTACTTAAAAATATACAAAAAAATAAAAATATAATATAGAAAATTAATTAAAACTTAACTTATTATTAATAATTAATCTGTTAATTATTAATCACCTAATAATCTGTTCTAACTCATGTATTATATCACAATAATAATTGTTTTCCTTGTAGCATGATTAGTCCTTTTAATTTAGTTTAGTGACTTTGTATCATATAGCTTGTACTGTAGTAATTATTTTTAGTATTAAGCACTGTACAAAAAATCTGAATATAGTTGTCAATCGCTCTCGCAGACTTCCAAGATACAGGCTCAGCCTAGTTTGGAGTCTGATAGATATATTCTGCACATGTATACTACTCTTTTATGATAATAAATTATTTGTATTATTTATATTGTATTTGTTTTGTGTAAGTTTTTTAAAGTTCTTCTGAAGGATATAACACGCTTGTACCTTTTGCTTTGGGCAAATAATGATATGATTAATATTTATGATAATCAGCCTTCATTGACCACATTTTAGTCTGCTTGTAAGTTTGTATTTGTCGTTTTTGACTCAATATAATATGCTAATGCCTCATTAACACTTAGCTGCCTAGAATTCATTGAAGTACCTACTGCTGTCGTAAGAACAAGACTACGTTGGCTTATGTGGACTTTCTCTAATATTCTTTAACATTTTTGCAGTGTTCTATTTTCTGCCGATCACGAATCAATCGGGATTTCGGCAGCAGTTAAAACATAGGTTACAATTACGTACCTATGTTTTAACTGCTGCCGAAATCCAGATCTTTAAGTCAGCGTTTCTTCGTTTTAAAAGGGGAACTTTTGAAGTTTAATTTGGGTCTTCCAGCAGGATTAACATTTTCAGACGACGTTGATGCACTTGGTCTAGTTATGTACACTCGTAATTCTATATTTTGGCCAGCCAGACCACTTTTAAACTTTTCCACAAATTGCTTCTTGAATCTTGACGCACTATTCCACTTGGTATTCAGTTTTGATGAATAACTGGTTAAAATATTATTCAACCGTCTCTCAGATTCTTCTTTGAAATCTTGTAACTCATATTTTACCAATATAAACTGATAAAGGTGGAAATTTTTGTCGTTTTCCCCCTTATGTGTCCATTCTTCAAAAACCCCTTCCTTAAAATAGAGAAAACGTGTTCTGCAAAAAAAAAAGAAAAAAAAATGTTATGCAAATTTCTGCAAAATGAAATATACACCATCATTAAATAGAATTATGCAAGTAAATAATATCAAAAATCTAGACCGGTGTCAAGCGGTGTCAAGTATTTGCTAGTCTATCAAAGTTCTAAAATGAAGAAAAAAACACCACTTTTTTAAGTGCATATTTATTGCTCTATACGAGCATTATTACAACTGATATGAACATTTTTTTATGAAAAATATAAAGTGCTTACCTTCAGTTATAAAATCTATCACCAAAACTTTTCATAAAATAACGTTTTACTTGTAAGAGATGTTGTTGAACGCACCACAAAATTGCAACTGATTTAATTGCGCAATTGCACTTACCTCATTAGCTGACTTCTGCACCCTATGACTCATAAAATAAGAAAGTTAGACATAATCTATTAATGGGTTTGGGGGTTTCAACATGTTGTTTATCTTATCTAATGACTCGTTAGAAATAATTTGATAACGACTTTTGTCCACCTAGCTTGTTCTAGACGAAACACTGTGCTACGATGCCACAGACTAACATTGACGTCACACATATAATGTTCGAACACTTTTTACGTCTGGGGTTAAAACAAGTTTATTCACCCATATTATAGGTAATAAATAGGTACATACTTAGCAGCATTTCATCATAAGTACCTACAAAATTCCCGGAGTGACCTCATGAAACCGTTTAGGACCCCCGAGAGTTGAAAAGGTGAGCACCCGGTGTTCGTGACTTGCACATCCAATTTAACATGTAATCATATGGGAATTATTATGTCGGTGTATTTATTATTTCATCAAATCCTGCAAAATCAGCTAACTGGATTTAAATGAAAAGTTAATTAATAATGACATAAATAATTGGATCATTCGAAAGAGCTTGTTGCTAAGGCAACTTGAATAAAGTATACTTATTAATTTGAAGTTAATAAGAAATTAACGATTAGATACAAAGTAATATAGTCGCCATTAGATATATCGGAGTGGCCCACAAAATATCTGAACACGCCTCTATTATCAAGACGTTAGAGTGTGTGTTCAGATATTTATGAACTCCTCGACCTTTGGATTTATCCGATAGCGACTGTACCTATACATACTCAGGGAAAACTTTATTCTGGAAATCATTGTCTGGAAATCTTAATCTTAATTTGGACGGAGAAGTTTTAATGGAAATTAATGGGTCCCGAATATTACTGTGGTAATGTTTAAGTAGCATGACAAATGAAATTTCTAGTACCAATACAAATTATACTTACTAGGTACTTAATAAACAAAGGATTAGCTGTCGGGGCCTGCTACAAATCGACAGACTATACATTGGGGTATTTTACTGTTAGAGTGACATTCCATTTCCAACTGCAGCTGCAATACTGTTCATTTTACTATGGAAACGCGTCGCTGTCATTGTCAATTTCCATAGTAAAATGAACAGTATTGCAGCTGCAGTTGGAAATGGAATGTCACTTTTACTGGTGAAATTTCATTTGCGAAATTACCACTGCAACTCTGGCTAATAATCTAATAAAATACATGTATTTATGTTGACAAACGTTCTATTCCCGCTGCTTTCAACGTTCCATTACTATTTACTGACAAACCCAAAACGAACCATTACTAGATATAATTCAAGTGTCCCAGATGCCGATTATGTTTTAATAATTTGATAAGGTTTTCGTCTTATTTTGATGCGACCTTTAGTTACATTGTCAGGCACTCTAAAAATAATAAGCCAAACTCATTGAGTAATTAAAAAATAAGTAATAACTGAGCTTAAGTAATAAACAAATAATTTGTATACCATAAAATTCGTAAAACCGATTTTCATGTTACGTTACATTATTTTGTTACTGTAATTACCGGCGCGATTCGGGAAATGAATTTGAGAGTCACTAGATATAAAGTAGTAAAGATATGTGACGTTCCACGGCAAAAGGTACCATTTCCCCGGCTGAATATTGGAGCGGCGTTAATGATAGCGTAAGCGCCAGCCGCCATAAGGTACCTTTTGCCGTGGAACGTCACATATCTTTACTATTTATATATCATATCTAGTGAATCTCTAATTCATTTCCCGAATCGCACAGTACGTTTATATATTGATTTGTTTTTTAACTATTTATAACGTTTGCATGTTTCGTATATTGGTACTTAATAGCTTTTCATCATTTTTATTGTAACTTTAAGTTAATCAAAAATACAATACTTACTTAACATACATACTCATAAATGTGCACGGGAATTCTCGACCAAGATTTCTCGAGTTTCTCGAGTATCTCGAGAAATTTTGAATGTTTCAAAAAACACCATGTTATTTTCATTTATTTGCTTTATTACAAATCAGACTCATAGGAATCGTAGGTGAGGTCAATAATCAAACATATGGCAAATTTTTAGTTACCATAAATTGTACTTAATAATCAAAAATTCGACAACAAACAAAAAAAAACTATAGGTGCAAGCATGCGCGCCGGCGATGTGATATGGTATAATGTATTTATTTAGGTATTTAACAAAATTAAATCAAACCACAATACCTATGGTATTTTATTAGGCAGGAATATTCAAGTCAATAAATTTAACTAGATGTGACAAACTTACAGAAATTACTACGAAATAGTCAACGTAACAATGAAGCTGCTAAAATTGTGATATTTTGCTAATAGGAATATATCGGGATGATTTGATTTATCAATAGTAATTTATTATATTTGTTATTACATGGCCCTATAATTCGTTTTTAGAATTAGAAAGAAGATAAGCGATTTGGACGAGTCTTTCTATCGAAAAACACTTGAAAATTAAATCACCGCAAATAAATTATGTAACAATTACAAATCATATACGATAGTTTACATTAAGTATTTTGCTTTCATAAGTAGTAGTTATTTTTTTTTATTTGGTTGGTTAAATAAATGTTTTAAGTACCTGAAAATGTAAAAAAAAAAATTTACATTTATTTCACTACCCAAAGAATAACACTTTAGACATATCACGTTTTATACGCGTGTTTTCTTTTTACTTATCACATGAGATTTATTTCTCGAGTTCTCGAGGCATTGAGTGTTTTTTTCCCGTCTCGACTTAGGACAAATTTCTCGAGATTTCTCGCCTCGAGAATTCTCGAGCAGAAACCCTATATTGATCGTAGAGTAAAAATAAATATAACCTAATTTGTACGAAATTTTATGTTAAAACTTTTATCTGATGTACATAATAAGTATTCTTCGTATAGAATACGTATTCTTATCTATTTACTTTCTGTCGTTACAGGTAACAACAGAAAAGATGAGGAAACCACAGGAATAAGTATTTCCAGGTAAATTATACCTACATCTTTGGCCCTGGCACTGTTTCAATCCTTGAGAACCCTCGATGATTGTCATCACAATATGTAGCCGAAACACCCGCTACCTACTTGTGGGCGGGTCGGGTCCTGCCAAGAAAGGCTAACCGTTTCCGAGCCCCCTGGCCACTCACGTCACTCACTTGCCGAACAATGACCCAGCATAATACCACGTTTGCCATAATGTCCTGTGCGTCCAGCCTTTGCCCACTTGTACTTCAACACAGAGCGTGTAGCCAGAGTATTTATTTTTGGAGTGTTGTGGGCCTCTGAGTGCCACGTCGACCACGCTGTGATCTATTGTGACGGCCCTTTAAAGTTCACTACTAGTTAATGCCCGTTGAATTCAGGAAATTCCAGATTCTTTGGGCCGTAATGCTCTGTACCTCATATGGTTGCAGTACGTGTCGTAGGTAGGTCCTTATTTTTGATATTAGTGGTCCACAGGAACAGAGAATGTGCATAGCAGTCTCCTCTGACTCCTGGCAGAACCTGCATGTCGCATTCTTATTTCTTTTCGATTTGAAACGTGTTGGTTCATCTTACAGTGTCCAGTCAATATTCTAGTCTGGTATATATGTATGTATTTCAGTCAATTGTCGCTGGTTGCCAGAGTAAAGTAAAGTAAGTCAGTAAATATTCTTTATTGCACTAATAATTGTACATTTAGAGTACCTATCGTTATAAAGCTGTTTTTAACGCTTTTTAAAACGCTAAGTATATTTTTCCATCATGATGAATTTTAGGCGACGACAAATGATCACGCTAAAAAGATCCTTGATGTAAAGGTTGATTAACTTAGATCAATCTAACTGCCGTATTCCATAGGCTTGCAAATGATTCAACTGCTTAAATACTTTTATGTGCTTTATAGTCTGAATACCTATAGGGACCGTACGCGTTGTAGGGTCTGCCATCTTGTGGGCTACATCAGAAGCATAAACAACACATTTAGGTACGCCTCGCGCCAAAAATCTGACAGCTCCTATGCTTTTTTTTTAACACTTAACACTAATAAATATATTTTACTATAGCAAAAGTTTGAAATTTATTTCTTGTATATCCAACCATTACTCTTTTACAGCCCAGCTAGGCTTTAGGTGTATAAATCAGTATTTATGTTTTGCATTGCAGTAAATAATAACACTAACATTCTCCAGTGCAAATGCAAATCTGCTTGAGTGCTTGCATGTTCACAAGCATTACTAACAGTTACAGAAAATTATTTCCAACAAGATGCTGGTACGTCATATTATAGGCATAGTTTACATAGTACGATAAAGAAATAACATAAAATGTATATTATATCAATATTAGGTTTCGTTTTTTGTGTTTTAAATAGGAACTCTTTCAGTGGAATTAATTTTAGTCGTCGAATTATCTTCTAGATCTGTACAGTGCGTGAAAAGTCCTACATCGCGCTGTGAATATTTTCCTCAAACATTAACCATGAACATAACCTCTAGCCGGTATAAAGTATTCTCAAGCCTTTATTACAGTACAGCTTTTGAGTCTATTACATTATTGTTTGATTATTAAGAGTGCATTTAATTATAATCCTTTTTATAACTGGACGTAAATTAGCAAAAATAATTTATCCTCAGAAAATTTTCGTTCATAATATTCAAGCAAATTTTTTTAACAGACTCCTAAGTCACTGTGTACAATTTTGTGTATAATATCCCAAAATCTATTTTAACCTTTTATTGTGTATCTAAGGGTCCCAATTACAAAAACAAAATATTGCTTCTGGGTATCAGGAGGTTATTCACAGATTTTTGCGGGTCAGGTCCTTTACCCTTAATTATGTCCTGTGTGAACCTGCCCTGTAACCTGGAACAATTCCGCATAACGGCGCGATTCGGGAAATGAATTAGAGATTAACTAGAAACGATATAGTAAAGATATGTGACGTCCCACTGGTAAAGGTACCTTTATGGCGGTTGGCGCTTGCGCTATTATTAACGCCGCTCTAATATTATTGCGACGCTATGCGATTACGCTAAGCGCCGGTCGCCATTAGGTACCTTTGTCCGTGGAACGTCACATATCTTCACTATTTCATATTTGGTGAATCTGTAATTCATTTCTCGAATCGCGGCACCAACCGCCATAAGGTACCTTTTGCAGTGGAACGTCACATATCTTTACTATTTCATATCTAGTGAGTGTCTTATTCATTTCCCGAATCGAGCCGATTGCTTCTGGGTCTCTGGAGGTTATTGACAGATGTTTGTGGGTTGGCCATTTACCCTTAAATTACGTTCTGTGTGAACCTGCCCTGTAACCTGTAGGTAACAATTCCGCATAAGCCAAGTGACACGCGCTGCGGGCGCTCTGGGCCCGATTCGGATTTTGAAATAGACATCTTTTAGACATCACCAAGATACGATAACGATATGTTTAAGATCTAACCTGTCAAATTTGACATTTACGCGATTCTGGAGATACTCTTGAACGATTTCCACAGGATATGACTGAGATCCAATTCACATCTAATAGATATCTTACTCTATCTAACGTAAAAGTGACATTGGTTGCCCGAATTGCGCTGAAAAAGAGAACTAGTTGATATCTAAACTATAATGTATAATGGATCTAGTACGTGTCGTCTCTTGTGAATATCTTGAAGTTCGAATACGGCAGTCTGTTTATTTAAAATATATGTATTGAAATGGGGTAACTTTCACGCTACGCTGAATACATCTGACGCTTTTGTTCGGAGTTACTGAAGGAGGAAGTTGCGATGGAATCGATTGTATACGTAGAGTATTTACTCGTGTAGTGTACAATAATAATCATCATCTCAGCCATAAGACATCCACTGTTGAACATAGGCCTCCCCCTTTTGGGGGGTGAATGCCATAATCGCCACGCTTGGCAGGCGGGTTGGCGATCGCAGTCGAGTACACCGAATTTGAGTGACGCTGCTGCCCGTCCACCGGTGGTCTTGGACGTGGTTTAAGGACATACCCGGGTCCAATAATAATAATAATAATTTGTGTGTTAAGGGCCTTTGCAAGTGGTAAATATCAAATGATATTCCGTACATAAGTTCTGAGAAACTCATTGGTAGGTACGAGCCAGGATTTGAACCCGCGACCTCTGGATTGAAAGTCGGCCGTCATATCCACTCGGCCACCACCGCTTATCAGTCCTCAATCAATAACAAAAACAATTAAATCTGTTAACATGCCCCAATATAAAGGTCAGCCACACTTATAAGTATAAGTATACCGGGTGTGGTCTGTAATACGAGCAAAAAATTAAACTGTAGGCTGTACTCCTCATACTGACGAACATTTGTTCAGCAACTTATAAAAATAACTTGTGGTTTGATTTTTAATACACTTTAAAGTTTATTCTAAGACGCAATGTATTGCGAATTTTGTTAAGGCGTGACAAGCAACGTCAATCACAATGATATGGCGTGGCGATGGTGTCCAATGAAGATAATATTTATTTTGTAGGAAAAATAGGGACTCTAAATACTTCATAATTTTTTAAAGTTATTGAACAAAAGTGTCATCTTTGAGGAGTATAATCTATGTTTTAACTATTTGCTCATGTTGTAGGCCACACCCGGTATATGCCATACGATAAGTATAGCATAGAGACCTTATTAAGTTATTACAAAAAACGCTAAACCAGGCACCATCAGGTTTAGCGTTTTTTGTACACGTAACACTTTGTTTTGTTAAATAGCATAACTAAGTAGGTACACATTTTCCCATCAACACATCGAACAACCCCCAAACCGTCGGTCAAAGGCTAAACATCAAAGAATTCATAATTGTGCAAATTTACCTGCCTCTTAATTACGGCCCTTCAACGCCAGTTTGTCTGAAAAATGTAGGCTGTTTTAAGCTTTAATTGACAACACGCTTTTAGGGACAAAAAAATCCTTTTTTTGCTGTTCGGGTTTCAGACGGTATCGTATTTTGATAACCTTTTGTAGGGTTTCGGCAACGTCTCGTTTAACTTTCAAAGTTCTGCCCGACTTACAATTAGTGTTGCCATGGCATCGAGTCTAAACTTATGATTTGCGAGTGAAGGACTTGATTCAACACTTATTTAGGTACGATACAAGTGCGAAATTCACAACGAGTGGCTAATTTTAAAACACGACCGAAGAGTATTTTAAATCGACAGGAGTTGCGAATTAGCTATTCGCACGTGTCTTGTACAAATTTTTACAGTACATATGGTCAAAAATGCCTTAGGTACATCATTTTGGAAAAATAATTCAAACTACTGGATCGATTTCTATCAAACAGCTAAGAACTACAGCATCGAAATCGATTTATACAGACAAACATTGACATCAGAGATATACGTATAACGTTCGAACACTTTTTACGTCGGGGGTTAAAACAAGTTTATCCACTCACATTATAGCTAATAAATAGGTACATACTTAGCATCATTTCATCATAAGTACCTACAAAATTCCCGGAGTGACCTCATGACACCGTTTAGGACCCCCGAGAGTTCAAAAGGTGGGCGCCCGGTGTTCGTGACTTGCACATCCAATTTAACATGTAATCATAATATATGGAAATTATTATGTCGGTGTATTTATTATTTAATCAAATCCTGCAAAATCGGCTAACTGGATTTAAATGAAAAGTTAATTAATAATGACATAAATAATTGGATCATTCGAAAGAGCTTGTTGCTAAGGCTACTTGAATAAAGTATAATTTGAAGTTAAGAAGTTAACGATTAGATGCAAAGTAATACAGTCGCCATTAGATATATCGGAGTGGCCCACAAAATATCTGAACACGCCTCTATTATCAAGACGTTAGAGTGTGTGTTCAGATATTTATGAACTCCTCGACCTTTGGATTTATCCGATAGCGACTGTACCTATACATACTCAGGGAAAACTTTATTCTGGAAATCATTGTCTGGAAATCTTAATCTTAATTTGGACGGAGAAGTTTTAATGGAAATTAATGGGTCCCGAATATTACTGTGGTAATGTTTAAGTAGCATGACAAATGAAATTTCTAGTACCAATACAAATTATACTTACTAGGTACTTAATAAACAAAGGATTAGCTGTCGGGGCCTGCTACAAATCGACAGACTATACATTGGGGTATTTTACTGTTAGAGTGACATTCCATTTCCAACTGCAGCTGCAATACTGTTCATTTTACTATGGAAACGCGTCGCTGTCATTGTCAATTTCCATAGTAAAATGAACAGTATTGCAGCTGCAGTTGGAAATGGAATGTCACTTTTACTGGTGAAATTTCATTTGCGAAATTACCACTGCAACTCTGGCTAATAATCTAATAAAATACATGTATTTATGTTGACAAACGTTCTATTCCCGCTGCTTTCAACGTTCCATTACTATTTACTGACAAACCCAAAACGAACCATTACTAGATATAATTCAAGTGTCCCAGATGCCGATTATGTTTTAATAATTTGATAAGGTTTTCGTCTTATTTTGATGCGACCTTTAGTTACATTGTCAGGCACTCTAAAAATAATAAGCCAAACTCATTGAGTAATTAAAAAATAAGTAATAACTGAGCTTAAGTAATAAACAAATAATTTGTATACCATAAAATTCGTAAAACCGATTTTCATGTTACGTTACATTATTTTGTTACTGTAATTACCGGCGCGATTCGGGAAATGAATTTGAGAGTCACTAGATATGAAGTAGTAAAGATATGTGACGTTCCACGGCAAAAGGTACCATTTCCCCGGCTGAATATTGGAGCGGCGTTAATGATAGCGTAAGCGCCAGCCGCCATAAGGTACCTTTTGCCGTGGAACGTCACATATCTTTACTATTTATATATCATATCTAGTGAATCTCTAATTCATTTCCCGAATCGCACAGTACGTTTATATATTGATTTGTTTTTAACTATTTATAACGTTTGCATGTTTCGTATATTGGTACTTAATAGCTTTTCATCATTTTTATTGTAACTTTAAGTTAATCAAAAATACAATACTTACTTAACATACATACTCATAAATGTAGCACAATTTTGTTAACATTCTCCAGATAACGAAGACCAGTACCTCCTGGCACAGGCTCTAAAGCTTAAAAGGAGGTTTCAATCACTAACTTTGAGATAATTCAGCTCAAAAGCCATTACCGAGGAAAGCTATCAACCGCAGTGATTTAATGCACACATTGAATCGTTTGCATTCCTAAATAATCTAAACATGCATTGAGGCTTATTCGAAGAAACTGATGGTTTTGATGTCATTTTGACATCGTTGCATTATTTAATCATAAATTTTAACAGATTAAATTTACGCAATTTCTGAGTCGAAACCAACGTTAAAGTTTTTTTGTACAGTCAGCAGCAGAAGTTGCTGGGTGAGGTGTTCAAATTGATCTTGACGCGACTTTATTGTTAAGAGAATGAGAGCATGTCAAGGTAATTTTAAACACCTCGCCCGCTTAGCAACTTCTGCTGCTAACTGTACGTATGACCTACATATTCACCTCTCAGAACTGCATCATAAATAAAAAGAATCGGCTTACAATCCACCAGAGAAAATGACGTCGACACCTACAGAAAGAAAATTGACACGCTTAGTATAATCGTTGAAATTTCATTACATTTTCTACCTTATTCCCATTTAATAAGGATCAGATTTGATCAAGTTTGCAAATGTACATACGACAGTTATGTTTATCTTGGACAAACTTAAGAATAATTGAATGAAAAAGTTTAAAGGGTCTCCCTAACTTACCTTGACGGAACCTTCCAAACCTGAAGACTTGACGTTTTGACACTTTATTTGGATGGAGGTCGTTAAACTTCGGCATTTGGATTGAAAGGAAGGTGTGGATCAATAAATTGGTTTAGTTTAGTAGGCACACATAGAGGTGTACTCGTAACTATCGTTGATATGGGACAAAATTATTGATCCACCGCTTAACTTTGGTTATATGTTTATGATAAATATGATAAGGATTCAGACCGAATGACAGAATTGTTATAATTTTTTCGAGAACCTTATTATTAGTTGTTCAGTTGTTTTCCATCGTTCTAATAAATTTCTCTGTTCTCCTTGCACCATTTTTACATATCTGTTTGGCCCGATGGCCATGGTTGCTGGTAGAGAATGCCATTAGGCATTAAGGTCGCCATTTGTATATTATTTTTATGTTCTGTGCAATAAAGTTTAAATAAAAAAATAAAAATTTTATGGTCAACTAATATTACTTCATGGTTCTAACCGCTATATCAGCGGCAAAAGCAATATTCCGTGCACTCACGTGACCCCGGGGACTTCCTAGTAGGGTCAGTAAGGAACACAAATGTATGGAAGTGCATGCACTTTAGTCTCACGCGATGCCGCTTAGCACGATTGTTCCTTAGGTCAAACAAAGTTGATCTGGCCCGGTAGCCAGGAGATCGTACCATGCAGACCCCCCAAGAAGGAGGGGGGGGGGAAGGGTCGGCTCCCCAGGTCCAATCTATGCTATATTCCTTCCTAGTCTTAGCAACTAGGGCAAGTTACATATCATTTTCGTAAAACTTAGGGACGAGGAATTCATTTTTGAAATAATTATTATACCTTTCCATACATAAAAAATGATTTTCGTACAAAAAATGACATTGTTATGTAATTTTTGTGATAATTTTGGATGTTACAATCACAGTGGCGATTTGCACTAAATAAAAAATTGGACGATGTAGCCCATGTATTCTTTATTCTGGAAAATATCACTTTATAGTAGGCATTCATAAATTTTTTTGTAATAAAAAAATAATTTATAGCGCGTGGCGGTAACAATTTCCATACAAATGGAACTATGCCCAAAATCAAAGATTAAAAATGTTTACTAAAACGTTGAATTTGACATTTTAAGAGTTTAAATATAATGCTTTAATAATTTTTCCATGCGTTTTTGCCCTTTTTCTTCCATACAAACTTTCTCCCCCCCCTATTTCCCCCTTTAAGCGTTGATTTTACTAAATTTTATTTTATCTTAAACTTAAACCTGTCGCATTTAATTGATGTTGAAAATTTCAGCTTTATATCTTCAGGGGTTTAGATTGTATGATGTCTGAAAGTAAGCAGAGTTTTGTTAGATATTATAATGTATGGGATATTATGAAATAAAATGTCTTTAGCTCAAACACATGTAGATCCTAAACTACTGAACATTTCAACCTGAAAGTTTGAACATAGATTAATTACAAAAGGTATGTTAGTTATAAAAACGAATTTAAAAATATCTACCCTTAAGGGGGGAAATGGGGGGGGGGGGGAGAAAGTTTGTATGGAAGAAAAATAAAAACAACAAATTTGTACCAAAAAAGGGCAAAAACGCATGGAAAAATTATTAAAACATTATATTTAAATTTTAAAATGTCAAATTCAGTGTTTTAGTAAACATTTTTAATCTTTGACTTTGGGCATAGTTCCATTTGTATGGAAATCGTTACCGCCACGCCCTATAAACTATTATTTTATTACCAAAAAATGTATGAATGCCTACTATAAAGTGATATTTTTCAGAATAAAGAATACATGGGCTACATCGTCCAATTTTTTATTTAGTGTAAGTCGCCACACTGTGATTGTAACATCCACAATTGTCACAAAAAATTACATAACATTTTCATGTTTTGTACAAAAATCATTTTTTTTGTATGGAAAGGCATAATAATTATTTCAAAAATGAATTCCTCGTCCCTAATTTATACGAAAATGATATATAACTTGCCCTAGTTGCTAAGACTAGGAAGGAATATAGCATACATTGGACCTGGGGAGCCGACCCTTTCACCCCCCCTTTTTGGGGGGTCTGCATGGTACGATCTCCTGGCTACCGGGCCAGATCAACTTTGTTTGACCTAAGGAACAATCGTGCCAAGCGGCATCGCCTGAGACTAAAGTGCATGCTAAATGACCTTACTGACCCTACTATTCCAGGAGTAAAGCCATTTTAGATTTCCAAAGCATTGCGTTCAATCGGCAGCGATACGGTATAAACAGTCTCAAGAGTATTACGAGACGATGTCGTGAGGTTAGAATAGAAATAATAACCTAAATACAGACAAAAATGTTCGTATCATTATACTTACGAATGTTATTTTTCCTGTTTTGTTTTGTTTTTTTAACCGACTTCCAAATCTCAAAGAAGGAGGTTATCAATTCGGTTGTATGTTTTTTTTTTTTTTATTTTTTTTTTTTTATGTTTGTTACTCCATATCTCCGTCATTACTAGATCGATTTTGAAAATTCTTTTTTTGATTGAATGTATATGCATACAGATTGGTCCCGTTTTTGTCAAAACCCAGTTCTGATGATGGGATCCACGAGGAATCGAGGGAACTCCTCAAATCTTAAAGGCATACATATAGTGATTTTTGGGTTTTTATCAACAAATCAAGCATATACACCCAAAAAAGTGACATTTGATGAAGTGGAACTGCTGATGATGATCAGAACGGAACTCTTTAACGACGCATAGTTCACGGTTGGCGATTTGTCCTCTTCGTTATGTTTGTTAAGCAAGTCAAGTTTTTAAGCCACATTTTTGTCAAGCTCGAGTTCTGATGATGGGATCCATGAGGAATTAAGGGAACTCCTTAAATCTTAAAGGCATGCGTATAGAGATTTTTGAATTTACATCAGAAAATCAAGCATTTTCATTAAAAACTGTCGCATTTGATGAAGTGGAACTGCTGATGATGACCAGAACAGAACTCTTCAATGACGCATGGTACACGTTTGGTGATTACGAATTTCGATTTTGACTTGGACTGGGACCCGGACTCGGACTCATACCCGGATCCGGTTCGGACCCGGACCTGGACTCGGATCCGGATTCGGACCCGGACTCGGACTCGGACCCGGACTCGGAACCGGACTCGGATCCGGACTCGGATCCGGACTCGGACCCGGTCTCGGACCCGGACACAGACCCGGACTCGGACCCGGACTCGGACCCGTACTCGGACCCGGACTCGGACCGGGACTCGGACCCGGACTCGGACCCGGACTCAGACCCAGACTCGGACCCGGACTCGGACCCGGACCTTGACCCAGAAAACCACTATGATACCTTAACTAAATAAACAACTATGATTACATTGATTACCTACCATAAAATTAACTTACTTACTTACTTGGTTGGCGCGATGACCCAAAATGAGTCTTGGCCTCCAACACAAGAGCACGCCACTTTGATCGGTCCAGAGCGACCATAAAATTAATGTAGGTATAAAGTACGATGATGCCAATCTTACTAGCCCCTCCCGCTTAAACCCCCGTACACCGCACGGCATGCGCCATTAAGTGGGTTAGGTTAGGTTTGAACTGCGATCCTCACAGAACCGAACAAGGATTAGATTAGGTTAGAACTGCGAGCCTTACAGAAACGAAATGCTACTTGAAAAGTGGGTTTGATTAGGTTCGAACTGCGATCCGCACAGAACCGAACTGCTATCTGAGGAGTGGGTTAGGTTAGGCTAGAACTACGACCCTCATGGCTCCTCTTCACGATGGGCCAACGCCGGTCACTCCAAGGGACGCATTTATGCGTTAGAGGGAGCAAGTGATATTGCTATCTCATTCTACCGCATGGCTGCGTCCCTTGGAGTGGCCGGCGTTGGCCCATCCTGTAGAGGAGCCATTATACAGAAGCGAAATGCTAGTAGAAAAGTGGGTGGTTTTACCTCCTTTTCTACATAGTGTACCATCTACAATAATCTTTCATCGGCCCCCATGGAAGTCGGTTTTTTTTTCTTAAAAATTATTGTACAATAAAGTGTTTTACTACTACTACTACTTACCTATCGCGCTGAATGATAGGTTCATTTAATTTCATTAATTTATTTAAAAGTGTAAACCTTAAGAGGGAAGTATAGCTTGTTACCTACTCGTACATACAAAAAGAAAGAAAAACGTTTTTCCACTTTAAATATTATCCATTCTCCATAATTTTTAGTATGTTATTGACACAATGAAAAACTAGGTTTGTATGTTTTCCTTTTCCCAAAATTTGCAATGTAATGTTAATTAAGGTAATGTTTATTGTAATGGCCCAAAATTAAGGTAATGTTATATTGGCACTGAATTCCTATATTGGCATTCATCCGCACTGAACGCGACGCCCTACATAATCAATAATCAAAATCTCTGTTATTTAGCCATATATTCCTATAATTGCTAATGTGGCTTTACAAACAAGTAGCCAAATCCGGCGTTAATGTTAGCAATAATGCCCCATTTGTTATTCAGTTACCGAGTCAGGGAAATAAACAAAATAACCGCGGAAAAGAGCTCTTCACGGCTCTTGGGGATTAATAGCGGGTGAGAGAATTTGATTTATGGCTCTTATCTATAGTACTTTGGATGGTAATGAAAATTTATACATATTTGTCTAATTCGTATTTATATCTCGAGATTAAACAAAGATAATTAAAAAATACATGCTAATGCTTCGGTAAATAAAATTAATGCGCTATGCACAGTCGAGTTTAAAAATATATGTGCACCCATCACACTCAAAATATGTCCCATAGCTCTTATGTCAGCGAGTTAAGAACTATGGGACATATTTTTGTGTAAGTTGTATGCACCATTATTTTAACACTTGACTGTACCTACATTTTGTTAGATGGAAATTATAATGAGTTCGATATGTATACTCACTGCGCTAAATTAAATGCTACAATCACTTCTGCTTTTAGCATTTCTCAACCTCGTGGGTGTAAACCTCCTTCATTCCACTCCATCTTTCTTTATCTTGGGCTTGCTCTATCCATTTTCCTGCAGTTAAAAGATTAATCTTCTTCGTATAAAATAATATCATTTTATATGTTTAGTTTTATAATATGCGTACCTAACTAATAGTTTCATTTGTTTTACAAAATAATAAATTATACTCATGTTACATAAAACAAGCCTGAGTTTAGCTTCATGTATTATACTTTAGCTACAAGTAATTATCCAGTTCCTTGAATTTAATTTGCTGATAAACTTCGAAGGATTCTCGAAATACAGTGTAATATTCCTTACAAAGCTAATTTTCTTGCCTTATATTCGCGCTCTGATGTTTTATGATCACAGATTACTTACATACGAGACAAAGCATAAATAGATTACCTACATAAGACTGTCCGTAACCAGTTGAGTGCTGTATTACTCAATTTTTTGGACATGCTCGGCTCGTAATCGTGTCACTCATCCACAGTGTATTGAGTCATCGCAACAATAGAAAAACAGAGACGAACGAGAGAAAGAACGTGTCATGCATTATAGATAGAGGGACACGTGATTCGTGATGTGCTTCTATCAAACATCGGTTTTGATTGGCAGTGAGAATTTTACACGAAATACTATTATGTACTCTGCTGAAGTCACTGTGTGATATGGGTTAACTATTCGCGAACGGTCTAGACCACAAAATGACTAGTGTAACATTTTGCCTATATCGCTCTTAGTCTACATCGCGAACGGTCCAGATCGCAAAAAGCCCTACATAAGTTTCCGTCGTTTTATCTTTACATTAGCGATGTCGACGGAGCCCCGCTGCCGCGGGGCTTCTATTCTGTGCGGTTTGGCCTTCGGCCATTTGAAGATAACTAACGAACCTAACCTACCTGTGTGAAATATAAAAGTGGTCATTTTGCGTTCTAGGCCGTTCGTGATGTAGACTAAAAGCGATATAGGCAAAATATTACACTAGTCATTTTGCGTTCTAGACCGTCCACGACTATGCCAAATCTGGGTATGCTGAACTGTGTATTATAAAATTATGTTTTATACAACTTTCGGCTGTGCGTCTTAGTCTTAGGCATGTACTTAAAAAGTATAATAATATGGCGACTGTGAACCTTCGCAAACGCCTAATGATCAGAAGTCTATTGGAGGTGGTCTATGGTTTACGACGTTCGCAAACGCGATTCCTTTTTAAATGGCTCTCGCTGGCCTGATTTCATAAAATCAACTGCGGTTGTCACGCTGCTGGGACTTTATCTTTAAGGTGCTATTACCCGTTGAATAGACCCCAGCCAGCTCGGTTTTCCATACAAATGTATTAACGCTCTCATTTTAAAATGTCTGGCTAGATTGAAACTTTGTACTTGCAATAGGATAAGGAATAAGTATCTAGTTCTGTAATTAGTTAGTAAAAAAATACAGTAAATTTAAGTTTTTCATACTAAACTTATTATTGCTTTATTTCGTATGTTTTATAAAATAGAGTTATTTATAAACTAATTACAGAACTAAATATACCTCATGTCATTGTATGTGCAAAGTTTCATTACCATCCAACACTTAGTTTAAATGAGAACGAAACTCCGTTTGTATGGGAAGGTGAAATTCGGCCGAGCTTGCCGGTGGCTCTTCAATGTCTAAGAAATAAAAGTAAATTGAGTAATAGAATAGAAAATAGGTAGGATAGAATAGAATTGAAAAATATTTATTTGGGTAACACATCATCCCATTACAAAATGCGAAAAAATAAAATGTGCAAGTACCGGGTGTGGCCTGTAACACGAGCAAATAATTAAAACATAGATTGTACTCGTACTCCTCAAACGGTGACACTTTTGTACAACTTTTAAAAATTATGAAGTATTTAGACTACCTATTTTTCATACAAAATAAATATTATCTTCAATGTACGCCATCGCCACGCCATATCATTGTGATTTACGTTGCGTGTCATGTCTTAAACATAACAAAATTCGCATTACATTGCGTCTTAGAATAAACTTTAAAGTGTATTAAAAATCAAACTACAAGTTATTTTTAAAAAACGCTGAACAAATGTTGGTCAGTATGAGGAGAACAGCCTATAGTTATTTTTTTTTCTCATTATAGGCCACACCCGGTATACAAAACACAAAGAGACATCTTAAAGATAAAGATGTGAGGCTGAAATGGTCTCCACTCAGTAATGCAGCCTCCACTCAATAATATTTATGATAATGCGAATAGTATCATATTCTTTATTGTTTAAAATACAAAAGCAAACAACATGAAAAACATGAAAAAGAAACGTAGACAACAGGCGCAGGCGGTCATATCAGACAATCAGTTTAATGTCATTAGTATACTCAAGGTATTCAATATCCATACCAAAGTGCCATAAATATTATATGTAGGTATGTGTACCTACACCAACATATTAAGGTAAATTATATACATATTTTTGGCACTTTATTCGTGTCGATATTTAATATTTTGACCTACCTACGTACAAATGCTAAATGATTAAAAATAAATTGAATAATCGCTGAAGTTGTACGAAACCATTAAAAGGTACCTTAAGCTTTATTATTCAACTCTCAGGGGCTGAGTATCTCAGGGCTGGTATTTGGAGTTTGAGAATTAAATGTTTTAAGTTCGAATATTTTATGATTACCATCGTTAGTTGAAATATAATAATGATATTTCGTAAATCTCTAAAGCCGACCACTGACTAACAGTCCGCCGGACGATATTAGCCGGTCAGTTGTTCGGAACTGTCAAATTTTTGTTCTGAGAGGCCGATATCGTCCGGCGGCCTGTTAGTCAGTGGTCGGCTTAAAATAAAATAAAAACTACTTCTAAATGATCTCATAAGAATAAGGTATAAAATATTTTAAATTCTTAGTTTCAAATAGTCTCAGGGGTTTTAGTTAGAGATATTAATATTATGTTCGTGAGTTTCCAGTATGACGCAGGGGCACTTTATGCATTATTAAGATAATATATGCGAATAGTCCCCTAAGTCCAATAAATTTGACAGGCGCGTTTACAGTCCAACTTCATATCTCTAGACGAATGCAAATATGTAGCCCAAAGCGGTAACATCATTTACATACTACTAGTAGTTCTAATAATTCCTAGAACTATATCTGGTGAAGAGCTAAATTCGACGGCTAACGTCGACTATCTACCGTATTAGAACTTCAAGATATTCACAAGAGACGACACTAGAACCATTCTAGATACGTTATAGTTTAGATTTCAACTAGTTCTCTTTTGCAGCTCAATTCGGGCAACCAGTGTCACTTTTACGTCAGATAGTGTTACATATCTGTTAGATGTGAATTGGATCTCTATGCATGTCATATCTTGTGGAAATCGTTCAAGAGTATATTCAGAATCGCATAAATGTCAAACTTGACAGGTTAGATCTTAAATATATCGTTATCATGTCTTGGTGACGTCTAAAAGATATCTAGTAGATGTCTAGGCTATTTCAAAATCCGACCTATTTGCATCGACCATGCAGGATTTATAAGTAAAGGCCTGACGGAGTTCGTAGTTCTTACAAACTCGTTGTAACTCGTTGGACCCGGGTATGTCCTTAACCAACGTCCAGGACCCGGGTATGTCCTTAAACTACGTCCAAGACCACCGGTGGACGGGCAGCAGCGTCCCTCAAATTCGGTGTACTCGACTGCGATCGCCAACCCGCCTGCCAAGCGTGGCGATTATGGCATTCACCCCGCCAAAGGGCTCCCCCTTTAGGCCTCCGCCTATGTTCAGCAGTGGACGTCTTATGGCTGAGATGATGATGATGATGATTACAAACTCGTTAAAGGGTACTGTTTGTGGAGACTGGTCTATTTAAGCTAACACGAGATATTTAGTAACTTTATTTTGAGTATAATTACATTAAGACCTCATTCGGTTCTCGTATGTTTTTTTTTTCTCTTGACGAATGTATTCATCATTCAGGATTTTGACTCTTGGAGATATACATCGCTAGAGTCACTTTGAACATACCCAGTAGAATTTCTTTCTTATTTAGATATTTTGTACGGAACTAAATATTTATCGGTCAATTAATAAGCAACAGACGATTAGAGAAAAGACCTGTAAAAACAAAAGGTCTCGAGTGATTGTTATTAATTGTTTTCTTTCTGTGACAGGCGGATCTGTGGTTTGGATGGCCATTGTGTTTCAGCCTCTGATTTGTTAGATGAAATACTCGTACACGTTTGCATAGATACAGTATCATATATTAGAAAAAAGCGGATATACTTATACAGCTGGATATCAAAAAAAGCGGCAAAAAATGGCGCTGGTGGCCTAGTGGTATGAGCGTGCGACTTTCAATCCGGAGGTCGCGGGTTCAAACCCCGGGTCGTACTAACGAGTTTTTCGGAACTTATGCGCGAAATATCATTTGATATTTGCCAGTCGCTTTTCGGTGAAGGAAAACATCGTGAGGAAACCGGACTAATCCCAATTAGGCCTGGTTTCCGCTCTGAGTTGGAAAGATCAGATGGTAGTCGCTTTCGTAAAAACTAATTGCTAAGCGGACCCCAGGCTCACATGAGCCGTGGCAAAATACCGGGATAACGTGAGGTAGAAGATATACAGCTGCATACCAAACCTACTTATTAAGTTTCATTCACTCAATCTATCCGAGCAGAAAACAGCCCATAGACTGTCATGAATTCCAATTTAATTTTCTGCCAAAACATAGTAATGACGGCCCTTAAGACTGAAGAAATCTCGGGCCTTCTTTTATTGCTTCTCCAGGGATGTCTTTTTATGTAAGGACCCCGATTTGCAGATGTCTTCATGGCCTGTCCTAATTTTGTCGGACACTTTACGGTCGTCGGCTCGTCGGGTGAACGTTTATTTCCATTACGAATTGTGGCAAAGGGCGGGATGACCAGAGGAATATTTGATGCGAAGGTTTATAAGTTGGCAATTTAAGTGGTCAAGTGATAAAAAAATCATGAACTTAAGGGATATCTATTAAGTAGTATCAATAAAGTGCGATTACAACACAGCATCCACGGTAAAAATAAGGTTAAATACCAACCCATAGTTTGTTTTATTTTTTAGCATTTGAAAAAGGGTAAGCAATCTTGATGTGTCTTTTAATTGAAAAACACGTTTTAAAAATGTCTCAGCAAATATGTAACAATTATGATTCTAATACGATCATTTATATTCTTCTGCTTTTATAAGTAATAGTTACTGATTTTTAAAAAGCATAAAAGTCAAAAACGAGTGTTTGATAAAATGAAACATCGATAAAGTTATCGATAAGTCGTAGGTAGATTAATATTTAAAATACGTAACCTTCTACTTTGCTGTAGGTAAGTTACCGAGAAATTTTAATATAATGCAAATCAATTACAAAGCGGTACATAATTTCTTTATTACATATATTGTATTTAAATATATAAACTGTAGTCGGTGCCAAAACTACCAATATATCAAAAGAGAACAAGATATCGAACGTGTTGTGTATTTCGCGGTAGTTAAATTATCTTCTAATAGAATGTAATAAATATCTAAGTATAACGTTAAGGTAACATCGATAACAGACATGTCGATATTTTATTTTGTCAATCACTTTAATTTTATTTTGCCACAAAAACTTCTATGTCTGTTCATTATAAAAATTAAAAGATGACCGTTCCACACTAAGTGTGCTCACAAAGTCTTTGTTATTTTAATATGCCCCGTTATCTTGGACTGACTCTATTTAAATATTTGTTAATTATTTTTTCATTATCATACTGCTGACTTAGAATATTTTCTTAAACGTAAATGAAACTGGATTCCTGCTTCAAACTTATAACTTCATCGTGATAATAAAAATAAATAACGACCCCTAATTTATTCCCCGACATTCTTCACGAATTCTTCAGTTGGCAACTTTAAAAGTACTTCACTGATCCCTTCCTTATCCGAATTAAAACGGCTTAAAAAGCCCCTTAAGTTTTATTTTACCGTATAAAGTTTACAAAAGAAATCCGTAAGAGCCTCCAAGTAATCTGCAATAAGTATAGTTCGACACACTAGTAGTTTGGGTTTATTCTATTCGGTCCATTTGAAGTCACTAGTAGCGTTGGCACAAAGCTCCGCCACATAGGTCGAGGTGGAATTAAATAAGATTAAATCTTTCGATTCGGAAAAAGGTCGCCGATTCTAGTAATGTATTCGCGCAGCTGGGAAAGATCATCTTTTTTAAACTTTAATCAATAAGGAAAACCTGTTTGCGAAAAAGAAAAGAAATTCTAAACGCTAACTTCTTACCGACTGGCTCAGTTAATCGGTAAACTTAAACGGCCTAGCAACTGAAGTTCGAGATTGTACCAGTGTCCACAGGCACCAGCCTAAAGCCATTAATATCTGGAATATTAGTCCAAGAAACATTATTGCCGGTAATAATTCTGGTGGACATCTAAGGGCGCGTGTGAATACCGGACAAATTCTAAACATTAGTCAGACCTGGCCCTGGCAGCCATCATTAATCCAGCGAGTCATTTATCTTGATTTCAATGCGGACAATAGGTACAAGTGATAAAAAAGCTATTGATACCCCACTGGAAGGAATTTTACATAACGATTTCAAAGGAAACAATTGAAAGTAAATAAAATTGTGTCGGATGAACTAAGTTTTTTCGTTGGTAAAAAAGCTCTCATTTTAGGTCTTCTTTGAAGTTGTTTAATAAAGGCGACAACTGTAATAACACAGTTCATTAAGTACTGTCAAAGTAACAGAAAATTTATTTAACCTAACATTTCGACATTTACATTTTTGTATTTATCTTGAACCTTTTTTTGTTGTTTATCTACTTTTATCAAAGGGTATCTTTAAATGTATCTGACTACGGACTATGTTAGTTGATGTATTTAACGAGTGTAACCTGTGGGAGTTATAAAAAAGAAACGAAACGAAAAAGGTTCCGTGCAATTAAAAAGGGACGTCATCAAAGTCCCCTCGTGACCTAGAAACAAATGAGAAGCTTAAAGAAAAATGAAAAGGATAAGTATTTCATTCTTTTTTTTCTTTATAAATCTCCATAGTACCTGAGAAGAAATACTAAAAGAAATATTAACACTGTTTTTTTTTTTATTCTGGAAAGTCGTGTTTTACTACAATGAGTACAATGTACAATGTGCATGATTTAAATAAAGGACCTCAGTAAGAAACACCCAATATCAGCTATTGTAAAGCATTTTCATGGCATGATTGTTTCCCTAGGTAGTAAACTTGTGCGATAAAATAATAATAGCATTAAACTCCTCTTAACAGCCATTCGTTATCTCAATTAAGCTTCACCTCACTTGGCAGCAAAACATTAACTACCTTCATTTGAATGCGTACCGCTCCCAAACTCCATCGCTCCCTGGAATACCTCAAGGGTCAATATTCGGACCCGAGAATAGAAAGATCCAATCTCACTTTTTCCATTCTACTTAAGACTGCTGGTTAAAAGCAACGGCTTCAAACTGTTTCGTGAAAAAAGCAAAACTATTTTCTTTGTTGCTTTGGAGCTATTCTGATAAATGGATTACGTTTATAGTGCAATTTAAAGGGTTCATACTGCAGGGTTGCTAAGGAACTTAATGAAATCGTACCCTTTGATACTTTCTATACAATCGTTTACTCTTTGTCCCAAAACAAGTATAGGTACATACAATTTAAACAACTTACAATTTTATTGTGAACGCCTCATATGAATACTAGTACTTCCAATTAGATATTCCGGCGTTTATAGACACTTTAGACAATAGTAAAATTAGTTTGTTTGTTAGTGTGTGTTTTGTTGTGTGGTTTATAATAGTAGTTTAGGTACTTACAACATACAGACAAATGCTTGGTGACTTGTAGCTATACAACACAACGTTGGCTTATGAATAATTGGCACCCAACGTGGGGCTCTGATACATCGACTGAACTACAATACAATGGTTTAACGTAGAACTAACTATCATAGAATAATTATTAACTAACCAATAGAATTGGCACCTGGTAGGGCTTTCAGATAATAAAATTGGTACATGGGGTTTTCATAATAATGAATGGCACCCAACATTTGGCAACTAAAACCCGATTTAGACGATGCGAGAACTCGCATGCGACTTTCATACCATTGCAGGTTTTGATCGGTCGGTTGAATTTTACGTAACCAACAGTCCGCAATGTAACTAAAATCGCATACGAGTTCGCGCGCCGTCTCAGCCCTTATTTTACCTACTGGCTGGAGGATTGGAAGGGAGACGTCCAATGATGACCACGACCGCTCTGTCAAGAGTGTCCCGATCAAGAAGAAGAAGAAGAAGGAAAAAGCATTATGTCAAAGGCAACTTGCTAACACAACAGACGATCGATATAAATAAATAACAAGCTTGACACAGTACAGCACTTGATTTAATATGTTAATGAATAGATTAAACGCGACCCTTTTCCAATTTCCAAAATCCTAGAAAAGGCCTGAAGTGCCATAGAATCACATAAAAACTTGAGTCCCCAGATTGCGACACACAGGCCCTCCATTTCGTCAAATCGTCCGGGATACGATTTGGACGAAACCATTAACCTGGTACAATTACTATTGCTTACACAGCATTGGCAATTCGAAGGGTCTCAATAACCAATGTAACTGTGAACTCCAGAGATACAACCCAACTCAAGAACGCAAGTGTACCGGTTGGCTGAAGCTTTAGAATCACACGTATTTGGCAAGTGTTTGGAACAACGCCAGGCCTATTCCCATTTACGTAAAATTACTTTTTCTCCAAACTGCCTGTTAAAAAGTCAAAGTGAAATGTGGAGTTGAGAATATCATTTGATACGCAAATTAAGGGTGATTTAACAAACCTTTTAGGATGGGTTCGTTACCTGAGTCATTTGAATACTTATTTAGCTGAGATGAAATCGTGTTCATTGTTTCAAAGTAGGTGCGAAAAAACTTCGTTAAAAATGGGAATAATAATTTAGACACAATTAAAAAAAAAATTGTTTGAAATGCTCAAGACTCGTTCGCATGAACTAATAGACTGAGCGTTAGCGAGCGTTACCAATTCTCGTGAAATTTTGTGAAGTTCGTTAGCTAAATAGATATCCCATCAAAAAGATTACATGTAAAAAGATGCATGTCTCGCAATGCAATTCTTCTACCAAACTCGGAACCAAGTCGGTTATTTTAGTCAGTGCCAGGGGGGTGTTAAACCGTATCAATAAGATATCTTAAATTTTTCTGACATACAATGTTTTTGAGAATATATCTAAAGCATGTTAAGCCAGCACAAAATTACAGGACGTCGAAAATCCCCTGAATCGCTTCGGGAAAAGGATGGTACGGCCGCGCGTCTTTGTTTTGCTCGACTTGGCTGGGGCACTACCGTTCCCCCAGATAATTTTTCTGTCGTTTCGTTGCTTTGAAAAATCTAAATGGGGAAAATTGGTATAAAGGACGTAAGCTCCAGTAGTGTCTATGGCACTTACGATCATTGTGAGTTCGCTATGATAACGACTCAACAAAGTTTTTGAAATTTTAAATTTTTAAGCTTAACGCGAGGTCTATAGCACACAGACTAGTATAATAAGATCTGTGCGGACGAAGTTGTAGGCAAACGCTACTATGAAATTAATATAAGCAATACAATTTGTGGGTTCATATTGATATTGGCGCAGCTGGTCGTGATGAATGAGATATTAAGATCGTTCTGACGGCATCCATCACACGTGTAAGATCTGCTTGGAGTATGGCGGGGGAAGTCTAACGTTTTTCGAAGATATTTACAATTTCATAGTAACAAGGCTCGGAACCGGCTTTTACTTCATACAAAAAATACCGATATTATTATGTTCTTTGGTTTACTATTTCATTTTTAATGAGACAATCTAATAATACGAAGTTGGTACTAGGGCTTGCAATATCGGATGGTTTCCAATTCCGGAACTGATTTTCGATATTGGATTCCAATTCCGGAATTCCGGAACTGGTTCCGGAATTAGGGATTATCTTAATTTTATGAGACTTTTTTTGTAAAAAACAATAAAAAATGTGAAATTCTGATACTTTACCACGAGTACATCAAAAGGGTTACTTTTATGCACTTCTATGATACGGGGTATTTATTTGGGGAAACAATAGTTGCTAGCAAACCATTTGATGCATAATTTTATAAAATAGTTAAATTTAACAGCTTCCTACTCTTTCTAACCTAGTAGGTAGTGGTGTTGTTTTAGAAGTTGAAGGTCTATGTTTGGCTTTTTCCTTCCTAGTTCCTAATTATGATACAAAATACCTATCATATATTATAGTGCTTCTACAGGATCCGAAAGCGTTGATAGAGAAAACCTCTTTCTCATTGAATCCAAGGTGAAAAGTCCAAATATTTTTAAATTTCAAGTCAAAAAATTCGCTTATGTAGGATTCAGACTAGTCTGACTATTGTAGGTAAGCAAGTAAATCGCTTTGCTTTATTATTATTGTTTTTTTTATTATTATGAGCCCATATTGTCCCACTGCAAACGGAAAAGTAAAATATATACCTACTATAGTTCACTACATGACTAAGAGGCACGTAATAACGATAAAAAACAACAGTATAGTGTAGTTTCTTAACAATTTTCAATAATAAACGTATTACAACCTAAAAAAGTACTTAAATCCAATGCCGGATTTTTCGATATTCAGTGGTATCAATTCCGGAATTGTAATATCGGAAAATATGTCCGAGATTCCGGAATTTCGAAATTCCGGAATTCCGGAATGCAAGCCCTAGTTGGTACCTAAAATAATGAAAATATTGGGCTATTTCGGGTTAAAAAAACCGTCACGTCTGGACTGGCCTACCATATATTACAAATAACATTCTTTGATTGTTTGTACAATCAACCTAAAGATAAGATTGATAAGTATTTCCCCTTATCCGACCTCTAATTCCTTTACCCTTCAAACATTTAAAACAATTATGTAAACACCATCAATTTCCCCTAAACACGATGAACTCGATGAAAACCACAGCCCGAACTTCTCTCATTAATTAATCCCCCCAATTCACTAAAAACTATACAAAAGGATGTAACATAAATAAAACTTCGGCCTTTGTGAACTTGCTAAAATAGAGACGATTGAAGTGGGTAAGAAAATTGCGTTTGGTGGATTTGATTTTAAAGGGCTGACTTCGTTTATTTTTGAGACGAAGTATGCCTACTAAGTAGGTACTATAGGAAACGTGTTAAGTGGAAAATGGACGATCGGAACGTCTCTCCATAGAAACGTAGTCCGCATTATATTCTCTAGTTATAAGCATGACATTATAAAAAAAGGTTTTTACACAATTTGATACACAGTCAGTATCAAAAGTAATGCATCGGACTACGCGTGAAAAGTATCTATCTACCATTCTCTGGCAGTTCAACAAAAACAGATACTTATATTATATTGCTATATAGAGGACAATTAAACTATTACACCTATCTGTAGTTTAATTGATGATGTAGGTACATGAGTTATTGATGTTTTACTCCAAAAATTTTACCGAATAGCCCCAGTTTACAGAACTTAAAAGACACTGCCTCTAGAATCAATTTCCTGACCTTCTCGCAAAGACGATGGGTCAAAGACCCATCTCTTTACATTTTAATTAGGTACTGAATCTAATTCAACTGCGGTTATCCTCTAGAGCAATATTCTGGTTGCACCTATTCATCAGTAACCATATCCCACACAATAACAGTTTAAATCAAACCCAAACTTTAGCCTGTATACAACTCCAACGCTCAATTTACTTAATAACTACGCGAATACATTACATGCCGTCCATCAGCACAGATCTCTTCGGCGCTGACTAGATAGAGCATCTCGAGCAATTCGTGAACAGCAAGGCTACGTTGAAAAGTAGTTTTCTTTAAACTTAAAAATCTAGCACTTGACATATCATGAAACAATCGTGTTGTACACTTTTACATAAATGATAAAATTACTCGTATAGGTGACAGTTCAACGACAGCTGCACTGCTGTTGCGACGTTACTGTCATTCATTGTCTTGTCATTCATTTTAGTATGGAAATTGACAATAACATCGACGTGTCGGAGCAGTAGTGCAGCTGCGGTCAGAAATGGAATGTTATCTTAAGAGTGACATTCCATTTCCAACTGCAGCTGCAATACTGTTCATTTTACTATGGAAATTGACAGTGACAGCGACGCGTTTCCATAGTAAAATGAACAGTATTGCAGCTGCAGTTGGAAATGGAATGTTACTTTAAGTATTCTCACAGCGAGTGCATCTCGATTGCACCAATTATTTAATCATAAGCGAGATCTATCGCCGAATAATAATAAAATTAAGTCAATTTGACTCATTTTGTAAGTTTAAATCAGACTTAAGGATAATTTAAATCATAACTTATGATTTGTTTTTTTGTGACACAGAACTCGATCTAGATTTAACAATTTGTTTTTTGTTTTGATACGACCTTGACGATCTTTAACCCTTAATCAAACGGAACACTTTTTATGAGGTTTTTGAAAACTAAGAATGGTTTCTAGGTAATTTGGGTGCGTAGATTACGAAAAAATATATAAAAAGAATTTTAGTGGGGGAGAAAGGGGGGTTTTGCGGTGGGAAATAATTTCCCGTTATCCGTTACGGAATAGCAAAATTTTGAATGAAGTGGGAAATAGTTTCCCATTGTCCGATACGGTTACGAACTTTTTACTAGTTAGTAGCTCCCCCCGGCTTTGCTTGGAATTCAAGTATGAGCCTTTAACGTTATCTTCAAAAATCAATGAAATAAATAAAAGAAAAAAGAAAACAAAAACAGGCACAGATTTTTTTGTGGAACAGGCAAACGGGCATATATTTTTATTTTTGGAAACCAATTAAAATTTAGGTGGAGAACAAACACTGGGAAATAATTTCCCACTTGATAAAACCTACCAATTTTTTTGTAAATCGTACGTTCAGGAACAAACAATGGGAAATAATTACCCACTTACTAAAACCTTAAAATCTTGGCTAAATCATATCGTTATCACAATTCCTTTCAAGCAAAACACAGGGAAAATAAGTCTAGTTTATGATAGTATTCAGTGTATGCACTTACAAGATTTTTTTTCGCACTTAACCTCAAAACACTAAAAAAATTGTCGTTATTGCAAAAAAAATCACAACAACTGACATTGACTTTGACGTATGGTCACAAATGGCGGCCAATAGATAAGTGTTGCCATTTTTCAAATTCAAAATGTTACTAGGATTTTAAATCTGTATGGTTGGTATCGCTGAGTGCTGCCTTTAAAAAGACAAAAAATATTTCGTAAATGAGAATGAAGTGGGAAATAATTTCCCGATATTTGATTAAGGGTTAAGGTTTTAGACGATATGTTTAAAAAAATATTCTAAATTTTACTTCTTTAAATGGTAAATCAAATGCAGAAGCCTTATTTCACGTACTTTGTACAAGCTAGCTTTGAAATTAGGTCTAATTATAAACTTCCAAAAAGTGGTTTACCAAAGTTAAAATCAGAACACCAACTTAAAGAAACTTTAATTTGATCTCACACTAATAAGTCACTTGAACTAGAGATGTGAAACGGAACTTAGTACTTCAGAGTAATTTGGATTCGCAGGTAACTTGTGAACTAATAATTGAGTAGCGATGGGAACTAGGAAGTTATATTGGATATCTCCTAATAAGTTTTAATTATAGTCAGTAAAGTTCCTATCATCATCGTCATCATATCAGCCAGAGAACGTCTCACTGCTGGACATAGGCCTCCCCCAAAGAGTGCCATAATGGCCGGTATTGCGCCACCCGCATCCAGCGGACTCCCGCGGCCTTTACCAGGTCATCAGTCTAGTGGGAGCTCCTATACCTATCTATAAACTCAAATCTTGATAAAACAAAACGAAACGTAGAGATTTTCATACATTATTTAAGTTTATCTTAGAGTTTAATTTTGTTTTCTGCAAACGAGCTAGTCAGTTGCACCTGAAACCATACCATGTCATCATCATTGGCCTGTACATCAAAAAAGTGATGGTTCAAACAGCGTCCATAAGAGTGCGGCGCTTCCGCATATGACTAGTAAGTCCAATGCGAGAGCGGCAGCCGCAACCGCATAGCTGGCAGGAGAATGCCGTGCCCAGTGAGGAAGATGGGAGAGCGGCGCGCTGGTGTCTGAGTTCTCCCAAGTGTGAAGAAGGTGAAACCACGCTTCATAGTGTGCAACTACTCCTTCACCCAGGATCTTTAGATGCCATCATCATCATCACCATCACAGGCCTTTCAGTCTATTGCACATGATTTATGCATTGCTGTTTAGGCAACGGGTTTGGTGACTGTAGAGGCCTATACGTGAGCGGCACGATCTCCCATATTTTTGGCAGAGAAAGCTCATGCCACCTGACCTGGGGTTACAGTCCCGGTTTGCTTTCTGTGACACTTTCTGCTATCTAGATCTTTAGATGTAATAATTACTTAATACTCTGAAACTGACACTTAAATATTGATAAAGTAACAATGACATTCAATTTCCTTTCTAACTTATTTTCCCTTATTAGTGATTTAATAGCAAACACCGCCATAACCATGATACAGGCGGCTGCAAATTTCAATATTGGAACTAATCAATCAAGGCGGTCTTGGAAATGAGCACAGGCGTGTGCCCATTTATCAAACACCCTGTAGATGAAGCATGAGACAAGACGGTGGTAGCCGTATAAGATTTTAGCGAATTGTGGTCTGACGATAAAAGAAGGTTATGTTTTTGAAGTATGTTCGTTAGCACATTATCAACGTACGTGTACAATTAAGATTTTAACCAAAAAGTATTACTATTAATATTTTCTCTGGTTTTGAAAAATTTTGCTAAAATGCTGTGTAAATTCACTTGACCGTTAAAAAACCCTTAGTAATGATTTAAAATATATGAATAATTTATTTCGGACCATAAGTAAGTACCTATGCGTAGATGTGTTAGTTAATGCATCTCAAAAGCCTAGGTTAGTGTTCAAAAGCAAAGGAGAAATGCAAAAAAACAATAAACTACTAAGAAATACTTAACACTTTTGAACTACTTGTCTTGTATAATTTTATAAGACAAAAAAATCTCTACAAAGATTTTCTTCATTATCTAACGATTGGATAAATTTGGAACGTAAAAACAGTCTAGATCGTATTAATTAAAAGAAGAGCCTGTGAGGCTAAACCCTCTTTTTTGCTAAAAAGTAGGCCCAAAATCCCAGTCCTTTAAAACCCTCCAGTGTTTTGCCTACTCACAAACAAGTCCTCATAACCCGAGTCCCTACTTAAAGTTTGAAAACAACGCGGTCAACAAAATCAACATAAACACTGAGCTAAACCTACTTTTTTCTAGAACCGTAAAACAGCCCTTAACCCATTTGGCGCTCACAGCGTTGCCGTATACAGATTTATCTGACGTAGGTTTATAGGTTTTAAGTTACCAATACCTATAATTAGATTTGCCTTGCTTAATCTTTACAGTGTTTTATCAACCCAAAAACATGCCAGATGTCTTCCACTGACTTGATAAAAAGGAGGAATTTTTATATACGTCAGAATTTTTTGTAATACCTTTGTAGCTGTTGAAAAACACTTGTTTTTTTGCAATAAGCAATAGGAGAGAATACAATACCCTATGCTAGATAATTGTATGAATCGGTTCACCAATGTCGGAGTTATGATGTAAAATAGATACAAATAAAATACGGTCGGATTGTTTTTTTTTTGGAAATCGGTTAAAAATTACAACGCAGCTTCATTACCAACCGCCGCCTGAGATAAGTGGTAGTACTAACTATAATAATTATTATCCAAAATGTGCACATTTTTTAATTCATTGGTTTTCTAATTAAACAGCCTTTTTTTTCGCTCCGGGTAAAACCAATAAGCACCTGAAACTTCACAGCCGTTATCTTTTAAAAGCGTCTGATGCTAAACCAGCCAATTTCTATATATTCGCTTTTGATTTCTACGATCTACGTCCCAGTACCCACATCACCGTAAAGTACTTCATTCGCTCTTTCCGCATCTCTATCACTCGAATAAGCAAGAGCGATAGAGACAGACCATTTTCGAATTCCAGTTTCGCGGTAACCCCGACAGCTCTCATGACTTGCGTCGAAAAGTTCAGAATAGCGATTGTGTCGAACATTTTGTTGAGGCAAAATACAATCATCAGTGCCCGTGGATGGAATTATTTGATACTAAGCGGAATTCGTTTTAAATTTATGAGTTTGTTGCAATTTAGCTCGTTTTGTATTTTGTAATATCTTTCCATTTATTACGTTATCAATCAGGTAAAGTTGACGAAATATAAAGTGTACTGATCTCGTTTAAACTTGTTCGAGAGATTGGTTTACTTTATATTGCTGTAACCTTACCTAGTTTGATTGTTAATAAACAGAGGTGATTAGCTCTGCATAGTGACCTCAGAAAACTTGAGCCATAAAGTGTAGATGTTACACATTACATACATAAACTTGTACGTAATGGTCTAATGGCACAACTACACAGAGAGAAAAATATTATTAAATTTTGATGAAAATATTATACGCGATTAAGTCCCGTTGTGCAGTTTGATGATGAAAATATTATAATTTAAATGAACAAAAATAAAAGCAAACTATACATAAAAGCTACACAAATACTTACTTACTTACTTACTTTGTCGGCGCGGTGACCCAAAATGAGTCTTGGCCTCCAACACAAGAGCACGCCACTTTGATCGGTCCAGAGCGGTATCCCAGATAAATAACATAATAATATTATAATAAATGCCTTACAATCGTACTCAACTCACAAAACGCCTCTAAGAAAACGACAAGTGATCGTGACGTGACGATCACTGAGAAGACGTCTCTAAGTATTTGAAAAATAATAAAAATTGCGATTATGACGGTGAAATATTGCGTTTAGGTATTAAAGTTGCTATATAGACAATTTTGTAATAAAATGTAAGAAATCGAATGGTACTTAGGTATCATTATTTTTTCCTCACTGGAAGTTTAATATTTTGAAACTTACGGTTTGTACCAATATATTTATCATTTCCATATATTTATTTAATGTCCAATTTACTGTGATTGATTGCTCATTTTCATGTTCCACGTGTTGTCATTCCTTTTCTCTATTACGCCCTATGAGCGAAGGGAATCCGGGTTCTACCACGTAGATAATTTGGTACCTTTGCTTAATTTGTGTTAATTTGACGACTGGGCTGGCCTAGTGGGTAGTGACCCTGCCTGCGAAGCCGATGGTCCTGGGTTCGAATCCCAGTAAGGGCATTATTTGTGTGATGAACACTAATCTTTGTTCCTGAGTCATGGGTGTTTTCTATGTATATACGTATGTATTTATCTATATAAGTATGTATATCGTCGCCTAGCATCCATAGTACTTTGTTTAGATTGGGGATAGGTTGATCTGTGTAAGATGTCGCCAAAATATTAAATATTAATATTAAATTAAAATTTGAGCCGTTTTAGGATTTTTTCTATTATTTCATTCGACTAATGCGCGTTCTTGGCGATACTCGTTAAATAATAAATAACAACGTTCTAGTTTGGAACGTCATAATTATCGTCAAGTTAACAACCAGCGAGCGCACGGAGCAATCATTAAAATTAACAAGACATTAAGCCGCCTTACTGAATAATTTTAAAGATGCTCCACGTCAAAACATTAATTATATTTTGATAGCCACTGGACAGGTCAAAAAAGTAAGAAAATAGCCTGTAGAAAATACGAAAAAGTAATTTAATGTTTGTTTTAAGCAGAAACGTCTGCAAATGATGTAATGCTGCAAATTAAAAAAAGTTTAGTATAGGGTGGCGCATTGTTACTCGTACTACTGGTGAATTTCAAATATGACTTGAAACTTCGGTGGCCATAAAATGTAACCACAGGTGAATGAAATGTAAGTAAAGATGCTAAGGCGCCTTCTTAAGGCACATCTGGTGTATTCACTGTTCTCGGGCAAGGTCTTTTATTTAATATATACCGAAAATTAAAAAAGCTAACTTATCAAACAGCAATTTAATATCTAGGTGTCAATCATAAGAAAATAATATATTTGTAACCAAACAACGAAATAGTTTACAAAATATCGAGTTTTCTGGAAAGCCATTAAAATTAACAAGTAATTTAGCCGCCGTGACTACAAACTAACCTGTAACAACATTCAACTCATTAATAACACCTCGGTTACATATTAAGCCGTTGTGTAAATATTGCCTTCATTATTATCGTAAACCTTTTGAAGTGGGGTGGTTTTGGTTTTAGACGATTAATGTTCTAGTTATTGCTGCGGCGATAATGTAATATTGTTTGTTCAAAATAAAAATACAAGGAAAAATAATGGACCTAGAATTGCACCTTGAGGCACACCTATCTTAACAATGGCCGGTACTTATAACTAGACGTAACGCTAACTGTATGCGCAACTGAAATAAGCGGTCGTTGTTCCATAGCTACTAAAAATGTACGGGAGAGCATAATGTGTGGTGACCTTGATTGAGTGACTTATGTTCTCCGTCTAGTAGTTGAGGTGGCCTGTGACTCACTGCCGTATTCGAACTTCAAGATATTCACAAGAGACGACACGTACTACATCCATTCTAGATACGTTATAGTTTAAATATCAACTAGTTCTCTTTTGCAGCGCAATTCGGGCAACCAATGTCACTTTTACGTTAGCGTAAGATATCTATTAGATGTGAATTGTATCTCTAAGTCATATCCTGTGAAAATCGTTCAAGAGTATCTCCAGAATCGCGCAAATGTCAAATTTGACAGGTTAGATCTTAAACATATCGTTATCGTATCTTGGTGATGTCTACAAGATATCTAATAGATGTCTATTTCAAAATCCGAATTTGGGCCCTCAAGCCTTTCAAAAATCCGTCGCAACATGCCACTATATTTCCTGTTGTCAGAGACATATCTGTCCACTAAGCGAGGGTCGAATGCGCAATTTCCTTGCAAATTTGTTTGCATGAATAACGCATCTTAAACAGCTTTATAGGTCCTGTGTTTGGATTTACAACCAATATTATACGGGATGGCTACAAAATAAGTGCTGTAGTATAATTCCAAAACGTCCCTGGCAACGGGAATGCAGTTATTTTTTACCACCGTGTATAAAGAGATAATTGTATTCTGTATAAAGAAATTTGTTAGCTGAATTTTGGAAGGTCATTAAGTCATTATTAATTTAGGTAGTACTAAACTAATGTTTTCCTATCAAGCCAACAGGTTAAGGTTTTGGTTAGAGTCTGCTCTTGTAAATAATAATCTACTTTCCCTGTGAATTTTCGAATGAAATTAGCCCCAGTATGAAAGCAAACAAAAAATATCAAAATTAATAAAACCCATTTGGATTAACCAGCTTTCGTTAAATTTAATCAGCGTAATCAAATCCGCAAACACGAGACCGGGCTTAAATCTGTCATCGAAGATTTAAAAGGCCAATGAGTGCCTCCAATACGGCGTATGTATGGATTAAATCTGATAATCCCTGACCGACCGTACCCGTTTATTTGCGGACTTTACACAGTGCACAGAAGTCACAGAACAATAATCACCTGACAATATTTTGAATCGCAAATGAGCCAAGCCATAACGCAAAATTCAGCAGTATTTGACTCAAATCTGTTTCTTTTTTCGAACTGTCTATGCGTCTTGCTACCATGGAATTTAGTCTTGCTACTATGGAATTTATATTCATGAAACACTAGCAGGTGAAGTCACAATCAAAGTACCTACCTAATTTTTATAAGTAATTTAAAAATAGAAATTGTGTCTAAAAATAACTGCTGTCCACGTTTTTCTATTAATCTTCTGGTGCTTTATTTCATGCATGGTGTAAAATAATTTATTTTAAATATAGTCTAATACCCTATTCACGCTAAATGGAAGTAGATAATAACCTATATTTGTATAATGAGTAAGAAGCTAGTAAGTTGTATTTATAGCACAAAATGTAGGTAACGGCTAATCGCCTAGCGTGTTGAGAACGGGCATTTGATGCGGAGGTATGGAAATCATGTGACGAGAAAGGAAATTAGGAAAGGTCCAGTCAGTCGTCAGTAGTCAACTCTATGGCTGCTGCTCGGCGCAGCAACGCCATATTTTACATAGGGCTGACTAGACGCCGACGCTCAAAAGACGGTAGTGTGGAGTGCCTCTAAGACTATAAGAGCTTGTACGTAGATGTTTATCTTTGTAAATAAGATCGTACTGTTCTTCCCATGTACACTGTGGTCCGGACACGCGAAACTGACATTTATGTGTCACTGAACGCTACGACAGTTTCAGCGAAACGGCACATCGAGGCCTTCGTTTGATCACGTACACTACGTTAAAAATATATATCAACTTTTGCACCTTATTCCTTTAGTAATAAGGCGAAATTTGTATACATGTTATTGGCGTTGTCTGTACATAAATCTAATTCTGTAATGACTCGTGGTTACGCCTTTACCTTGGGGACTAAATGTGATAAATTAGAATGTGATAAAAAATGAATTCGTGAAGCACCGTAAACTGGGGTTACTTTGAATCGCGGGGATACATTGGTCATCGATTTTTGAGAAATAGTGAGTGGATTTTTGAACGTAACCCTAATTTTTTTATGATTGGCAACTACATATAATAGAAGTACATCCTTGTAGTAAAAAAAACGATAATCAATGACGACGGTGACGGTTTGTTTGAAGAAACGTCACTTTTGGCACTGGCATACTTAATCCATATGGTAGGGGAGACCGAGATGAGTTGTGGCAGAGGAGAGTTGTGACAGGGGAGAGTTGTGACATTGTCGATTTTTTGGAATCTAATAACTGTTAGTGATCTCGCAACAGTGTGCGTTTGTTAGCTCGCAACTTGAACTAACAAACGCGCGCTATTGCGACCTAGTTTTTACTTAATATATTCCAAAAAATCGACAATGTCACAACTCTCCTCTGTCACAACTCACCTCGGTCCCCCCTATCTAGACGTAATATTTGACATATATTAAAGTTAAAATCGGGCCGTTTTTCGCTGTAACCAGCTGAACTTTTGCAATAATGTAAATATTGTTATTTCATTTGCACCACAACCAGATGGAACAGCTAGGGGAACCTTATAAATTTTTGAGAACAATATAGTCATTATTTTGAACAAATGAAATTTAAACACAACAATTTAATAATAACATGAGAGGACGTGCGAGGTCGACAAACTAAATATTGTTGTAAACTAAAATATGTTGGAAATGAGTTATGCCGTAGCATTACCCTGCTAATATATGCAAAATGCATCCATGTTATGGCTTAATAATTGTACCATTTTCATGCAAACTGTGTATGGTAAGGGCACCAATCAAGATACATTTATGAGAAAATTTGGAGTATTTTTGATATTTCTCTGATATTATTTTTAACAAAGCAGAAACGTCTGCGACGACTCAATTAAGCTTACAATAAATTTAAAAGCGGAAAAAATTACTGGCTTGGGTGAGAAACATTGACCTTGGTCTCACCCGAGACAAAAAAAATTCCACTTTTAAATTTATTCCTCTGATATCTGTAATTCGTCTTTTATCTTTTGGCCTGCAATTTGTTGTAACATAATGAACAAATAAAAACACTAAACATATCTAGTCATGGACAGTATGGCGGCATTTCTTTTAAAACAAACAGAAACTAATGAAACGTCAACCTTAAGCAGCTCTTTGACTTTTGTTTAATAAAATTTCACCAATGTTTCAGAAGCTACATATTTAATTACACAAACGGGTCTACCGCGATATAATTTCATTGTTTTTACCTTTAAGTCCGACGTTTTAGCTGAGTTGCACCAGCTGTGGTCACGGAAACAAAATAAACAATAATAAATAAATTTATAATAAGATAAATAAATTAAATATATGTACAAAACGCGAGAGTTTAAAGTGTTATATGTTTCAAAAGCTGTTGTTATATAGGTACTTTTCTTTCCTAGGATTTGTAATTTACGTCTTATTATTAGTGCAGCGTCCATTATAGGAGTGTTCACTATATATCGGGTTACAGAAAATTAACTGTGGATTTTTAAGAAACGTTCGTAGTTAAACTGCATGAGCAGGTTTATTTTAAATAGTTCTCAATTCTTATAATTTTATTATGTATGATGTGCTCAGTTTTGTACACAATATAAGAGGGTTTATTTTTAGCTATATTTCAAACATAATATCAAACCCTTCTCTTGACAAAGTAACTTAAATTATACATTTTAATACGCATTTTGTCGTAGACATTGTAAGTTGAGGGTTAAAAGAAGAGATAAAAATTGTATGAAGGTTCGACGTAAACGTCATTTAAACGCAGGCAAGAAGGTAATAAAAACGAAGGCCCTATATTTATGGCAAAACTATGGAGGGAGACACCATTTGTCACCAGTTTCAGGCCGCAGCTACATTCAGAAATGGAAATGTTATACAAAAATAATGCTGATTACAACCACGTATCCAAACAAGTAATTTATGATACATTAGAATAAGATTTTTGTTAAAATTTTTTGGTAAGGACACTTATTTAAATTTTATTTTAAGAGGGGGCTAATGCAAAATTATAGGTTTTATATTAGTTTTTAACAAATTTTCATTATAAGCAAATGCCATGAAAAATCCTCAAGGACTACACTACTATGTTTACAAGGATAGAAACATTTCATTTTATACTTATTTAATTTTTTTATGTTGTATAAAAAAACAACCCCGGGTTCGTATCCTTGTAAGGGCATTTATTTGTGTGTTCATCACAAATATTTGTTCCTGAGTTATGGATGTTTTCTATGTATATAATAAGTATTTATATATATGTGTATA